>NW_026555539.1:0-61555 GCF_029017545.1 Prosopis cineraria | reverse complement strand
TGATTGGTTTGGTTCAGATTTTTGTCTCTTAAAAACTTGAATAAAATGAATCAAGCCTTACAATATCTATTTTATATATTTTTATAATTTTTTTCAAATTTTTTTTCCTTTCCAAATTTAGTTATTGGTAATCACTAGTTAAAAATATGTTGAAATTAGTTAAATGTTGTCTATAATTTTATGATTATTTTTTAATTTTATAATCAAGTGTTTTAAGAGTAACATATTAGTTTTTAATAGTACTAAACTAATTGTTACAAAATATTCTTTTATTTTCAAGAGATTTTTTTTTTCATTCAAACTAATTAATAGCTAAAAATTATTAGTTAAAATGCATTTGCACGTATTTGGCTTCGATAAAATGAATGACAAAAGTTCTCACAACAACGTTGTGGCAACTTTTTGTCAAAGCTTCCAGGATTTAGCGGCAAGACTTTTGAACTCTCAGAGTGTATCTCACTTTTTTATTTGATAAGTTGATGTCGGATAATTTTGAACTATTATTTAGCAGATTTTTGGGATTAACTGGCCTTTAATTTTAATGAAGCAATGATTTTTGGACTAAATTATCCTTCAATTTTCAATTGCTACAATTAACTGATCGATGATTGACTAATTTGTTTCTATGGTTGAAGTCTTCAAATTGAAAGTAAACATCAAGGCTGAAACAGTTGCCTCACCTGTGCAATAATATTCACTCCACCCCAAATTATAAGGTACTTTTAAAAATATTTAAAGTCCCAATATATAAGACACTTTGATAAAAATAAGGTTTCACTAATAATATTTTTCACAATATTACCCTTTTCATATATTCTCTCTCTTCAATATTTTTTTATCAATAGAGTATTAAATAAAAGATATTTTTTAAAGCTTATATTTTTATCTTGAAAAAATACGATTATAAAATATATTTAATAAATTTTATTAGTATATAAAATTTATTTATAAATATTTATAATTTAGCACCCCATAAAAACAAACAAGAATAGGACAGAAATTTCAGGGTACATTCAGACAGTCTCAGTCACAGAATCACAGAAAATCACGTGGGAAAAGAAAGCGCACACTCAAAAAGTTGAGTTTGGGCCTCTTCATCCGCTAGACTTGGGCTCACAATGGGCCCACACTGTTGCTCGTAACAGTATTCTAATCGATTGAGACTAACAGCCATGGGATTGTAGAATGCTGTCATGAGGCAACCTTTGATATGTGTTTTGTTGTGTGTGGGGTAATATGAACGAAGATGTGGAAAAAGGACCAAAGCCGAAGTCTTTTTTTCATACACCATATCCTTAAAAGCACAACGGTTTAGAAGGAAAAATACATGACAGTTAAGGTAGACAAAAAAAAAAAAGTAATGACTACTCTGCTCATACAATATTCAACTCATAATAAATTTACCAATCAAAAGTAGAATTAATAGAGTTATATGTACATCAACAGATTTAACTCTAGCATGACGATGAGGACTAATATTGTAGACAAATAAAACTTACAAGATTTGGAGTAAGATAATTTAGGAACTAATATACACTAAAAATACAGTAATCAATAGTTATATTTTCCGAAGAAAATATTAAGACTGTGAAACAAAAAGAATGTAACCATAATTTTTTCTATTTAAATTTAACAAATATTTAAATTTATAATTAATACGAATTTTTGGAGAATTTAAATATTAAAACAGACAGGGAAGTAGTCATTCAATTAAAGGATGTTATTGTGCTTGGGAAGAATAATTTACCGATTCTTTCCTATAGGTTGGGACTAATCTTATGTCCTTGTTCGTTTCTTTAGCACCTTTTTATTCTTCTACTATCACTTTATTCACTACTATGCTTTTATTTTTATAATCAGCCCTATCACTTTATTCTATTTTTGCCTTTGGAGAGGTGCTTTGCTTCATTGTCTAATGATTCTATTTTTGCTTTTGGCGCGTGCTTTGCTATATCCTCCAATCATGATCAGCATCGTTTTCTTAATGAATTTATTGCCATTTTCTGGTCCCAAATATTAATGAAATTTTATATATATTTAAGAGCAAACCGAAAAAAAAAAAAGAATTTTCACACTGTTTATAGTTCATATAAGTTATAAATAGTGCATACCAAAATGAGTATGACAGATATAGTAACTGTTTGAGCTCTTTAAATATCATTCAAGACTTGATTTCTAGATGTGTGTATAGAGAGCATCGCTTGGCTGTCAGCTGTGGTGACACCTTGGGAAACGAAAACACAGTGCATAAACATTTTTTTTTTTGTTGACTATGGATTGTTGATATACACCTAGGACTTAATTGTTGGAAGTACAAAAGCCTTATTATTGTAAGTTCTTTTAACAAATCAAATTGTGCTTATGCTTTACATAAAATCTATTGAGATTGCCACTACTTATAATTATGAACCGTGCATCTTTCATCATATTTTATATATAGATGTATTGACTCAAAGATATCAACACAATTAACATTTTGATACAAAATAAATTTAGTACAAACTTTGTACAAGTTAAATTTAGTACAAACTTTGAAAATCTGAATAACTTTAGATTAATTCAATAATTAAGGAAAATGCTTAATGGATTTTTTACAGAAAAAAATCATGTAAGCCTATCTATTAAAATATAAAAATATATTACAATTTAGAGACCTATGAGAAGGAACTTTGTAAGGGGAAAATGGCAATTATGAATCTTGTAAAGACATTAATAACAACTGAAAACTTTGAATTTTAGAAATGTCATCATGTAAGCACCGTGGTCTATATTTGTAATTAAAACTTCTAATTATTAAAATAATCAATGAAAGATATGTGACTCATGAATTTGATAAAAATTTGTTGTGAATTTAAGGAATATCACTTGTGAACCCATAGGAAGTTAATTGTGAATAATTTCATAAATATATATATATATATATATCATCGCTTGTGAATTGAATGATAGTCACTTATGACTTGTGAATTTATGGAAAATCAATTGTAAATGGATATTTAGAAATATGAGAGGGTAACTAAATTATTGTTTTACAATTAAGACTATTCATATCCATTTACAACTAATGTAAATGAGATCTTAAAATTCAGATCGAGTCATGGATTACCCACAATACATAACACCCTGCAGTCAAGCAAAAAATTCCTAATAGAGGATGTTAGTATGAGTAGTGCTATGATTCTTGGAGTTCTAGCTAGCTAGTTGAAATACTATGTGCATTTGGAACTTATGCTTGTACGGTGTTGATAAACTAAATTGACATATGCTCTTATATGTTAAAGAAAAACATTGTGGCGTGCAATTAAGACTGCACATGCTTATATAATTGCAAAAAATGAAAGTAAATGAAAAGACCCCTGTTCCATCACTATGTGAGTTTTGGAGATGAGAAAACCTTTTCACACTACCTTCAGGACTATGGTATTACCATGAGAGGCTAATTTAGTGACAACTACATGCGAACTTGAGTGACTGAATCAAACTTGAGCACTAAGCAGTCTAAACAAAGACTTACCTTGAAATACCCCCAGCTTTACATGTTAGTGTCTGAGTCCCTTGCGGGTTATGAAAAAGTTAACTTCTAAGTGCAGGTATTAAGCATATGAAGAGGCAGTCAATTAGAGATAATTAACTCGAGAAAGGTCAGACATGCTGTTGGGCTCCACAAGTATGGGTCATATCAAGTAAAACAAAGTGAGTAGAATATTATTCCCATAGAGACTCACATTAAAAATATGATTAAGCAAAAGACTACACAAACTCAATTGAGTTGAGCAAAACACTTAGTTAGACAAGTTATTTTTGCAAATTATATTAAAACTAGAAAATAAAGAAAAACAAATTATTCTTAGAGTTCAAGTACAATTAGGACCCAAGAATATTTATCCCCCTTGTATTTCCATTTACAATTACCTCCTTCATTGATTTTTTTAATGAAAATAAGTACTAATCTAGAATTCTAAAAATACTCGAACAAGGTTTCCAAGTCATGAACAATTGTTTAATTAAATTAATTGCAAATCTCTTATTATAATTAATAAAACCCAATTTCAAACACCATCCTTAATGTAGCTATGCAAGATTAGCAAGTATATCTTTATTTTACTAACAATACCATCCATTCAACATGTAAACTTCAAGTTCCTACTACTTTTACCCAAATTCTACACCCAAGCTAGCCCTCTCAAATATCATCCAAATGAACAAATCAATTAATGGTTACCAATCACTTAAAAGCATTGAGAGAAGAGTAAAGTAAGCACTTATATATCATCAAACACAAAAAGAAAGGAGAAAAAATAGTGTTAATCCATAGAAAGGTTCCAAATAATCTAATCCATACAAGGGTTTCCAATAATGCTAGCACAAAGTATTTAGCTACTCATAATCATCCACAAGCTACAAGTACACAAAATATTTGAACTTATATAAAATTATAAGAGAGAAAAGGATAAGAAATGGAAAAACCAAAATAATGGAACTCCAAACATCTTCAAATATTCATTCCCTTTTCCAATTCTTTGTACTCCAAAACGCTTTCAAGTCTGAAGAATACCTTCCAAGTCAAACTAGCAACAAATATATAAGCAACCCTAACATTTTCAGCTAATTAAAATGTTTCATTTTGTTGTCAGTGTCAAAAGTAACGAAAGTTCCAACATTGGTCGTGACTTTGCTATGTTTTGTGCACTTCTCCCTTTTAGCATGACTAATCACATTTACACATGATTCTTCATCATAAACCTTTCAAAAAAAAATCAACAAAGGTCTAGAAATGCTTTCAATGATGGTGTGTCTCTTCCCTTCATGTCAATCACATCTATTTATAGTGTGGGTGTTTGACATAAATTAAGAAATCATGTCATGGCAAATCCTATCTTATTATGAGAGGATGCTTATGATATAATATATCCTATTAAATATATATCTTAATAATTAAGATATTCTGGATTAATTCGATCAATAATAAATCATTCATTAATTCTTGATTTTGGTCAAAACTAGTTTAATAAAATATGTTCAATTAAATACTACTTAATTTAATATGATATCAAATTTGAAAACAAGGGCGCAATACCATAACCCAACAACTCTCACTTGCACATTGTTCATCCATCATGTATTAGAGTAAATACTTGTCCAAGTTAGCATAGTTAGTTAGAATATGTTTGATTTGAATAATTGAGTTTGTAAGTGTGTTTAGAGGTTCTGTTGCAGTCACGTGACTCTCAGTGCCTATATATGTACTCTCTTTCTATTGAATGAAGTTAGAGTAGAGATTTATCACTTCATTATAGTGTGGTTTTGGTATGGTATCAGACCCAGACGGCAATCATCTACTTAATAAGCTGCTAATCACTAGATAAAAGAATCAAAGCCATTAGCAGTAGTGATTTCTCCTCTTCTTGGATTGAGATTTCTATGAAATAAGGGCTAGTTCATTCTCTACTTCTATCTCTACAATTGGACTCGTTCTTGCCTCTACATCACTTCTAAACATTGTGGCATCTAATTGAGGTTTTTCCATAAGAAGATGACCGTCAAGTTACATGACCACAACTATTTGTTATGGACGCAACAGGTTTACCTTATGGTTAAGCAGTATTGATTTCATCGCTTCCTTGATAATACAGTTTTGATGCCTCTATATTAGATTTCTAATAAGTTTGGTCATTCGATTCCAAATCTGGCATTTGATGACTATGAATATCTTAATTCTTCCTTTTCATCTTGGCTCCTCGCATTTGTCACTCCATTCATTTTACCTAAATTAGTTGGTTTGAACACTGCTACATAGATTTAGAGCAAACTGAACAAGTTACATTCCTTTAAGTTGGACTCCAAGATACTACTAGATCGAAATCAACTTCAAGGTCAAAAGAAAGGAGAATTACCTATGCGAGATTACTTAACTAACATCAAATCTATTTGTGATCATTTAGTAGTTCTTGGTGAGAAGATTGATGAGCCGACACATATCGCTCATATACTTGGTGGTCTTGCTATTGAGTATCAGTCTATAATTGTTGTCATCAATACTGCACAATCATGCTTGGATCTAGATACCGTTTCTTCCATGTTACTTGATTCTGAAGCTCACCAAAAGACATTCTTGGCTAATAGCATATCTACTCAAGCATATTTGACAGCTCACTCGCCTGATTTTAATGAAAGCTATATCCAGTTGGTGTTTACTATACTCAAGCTCCTAATGGTGTCACGCCCCAAAAACTAGACATGATTGGCATGGGATATATGCACAAACATACATCCCTTATGCCTTAATCAAGAAAACTTTAATCTAATATTTTAATTTATTTGAAATAGGATGAGAAGTCATTATAACATTTTGATATATAAACAAAGATTCCTAAACTTTTTGTAAAAATTTTGATAGATCCTCCCCTTAAATAGGACTTCCCAAAATCTCTACAATAGCCATTTACAGAACTAAATCAGTGATATGGAGCTTTGCTCCATCACAATAGCCAGATAACATAATTATAGATGAAGATCTATTATAGTTATCATAGAGTGCCTAAAACATAATTGCAAAATAATGCATAATTAAATATTTACATCGAAAGGAAGATATTCTCAAAAGATCTTCTAATCAATTCAACAATGAGCCTCTCAACAATCCTCAAGAACTATAAGTTGGTTACATTATCTGAGGCCAAAAATATTTTTTAGTGAATAACATGTCAATTATAAAAAAAATGGAAACAAACAAAAGACATGATAAGGAAACATGTAACTATTTTTAAAGAGTAATTTAGATATAGTATAAACACCTTGTTTGACAGTTATAAATTATCTAGGACATTTTTGTCACATGGACGAAAATATATATCCATCATAATACATTTTCCAATTTGCACAATTTTAATTATAAATATAAAATCAATAGTTAGACCATGAATAATTAAACTAATAAAATAAAAGTTGTAACAACTTTTACAATAATAATGAAAATGAAATTATATATAATAAATGAATTAAATAAAATATGTTTTATTGGGACTTTATCAGAACAGATAACAAATGTGGACACACAGTCTACAAGGGTAAGTAATCAAATGTAGCTTACACCAATACAAATGTGGACACACAATCCATAAGGATAAATAATCACATGTGGTTTACGCCACGAAAATAAATGTAGACACACAATCCACGAGGGTAAATAACCAAACACAGTTGAAGCCACAAAACAAATGTGGACACAGTCCACGAGAGTAATACTAACCAAATATGGCTTGAAGCCACGAAATCAAACGTAGGTGTTAATCTCTATGAATAACAAATGTGAGAACAAAACTCATGAAAATCAATTAGCTAGTCATTGACCATGGCACGCCAAGGGCTAACGGAGCTATCATTAGCAACCAGTGTTTTATATATAGTCCCTTTGAAAACCATTTGCAAACATGAAAGAAAATAATCACTTTTTAAAATATAAACTCTGCTTCTCAGTATCAAACTCACATGAATCAATTAAAACATTAATCTTCTAAATATGATCATTCATAATTATAATATGATCTTCTTCACCAATTTCCATGATTGTCAAACTTTGTCGAATACAAGATTACTTGAACTTGTAAAAAAACATTTTTCTTTAATCTAAAAATAACATTTGCAAGAGAATGTGCATACACATACAAAAATTTATCAATCTTTCACCACACATACTATGTCTTCACAATCTCAGGTAATTTATTTAAGAAAAATGTTCAACACTTGAAATAGTACACATGACATATTTAAGAAGGATAATATCTTAGTAAAAATAAATTTGTTAGTAAAATTAATTGGGATATTATCCACTTACCTTTACTATGCCCAAGTGCTAAAATTCATTTCTTAGCACTTCATTCAAATCTCCCTTCCTCTAAGCACCCTATTTGAAATCAAGAACAATTTAACAATCTTACTCTAACCAAATAAACTATCTTCCAATATTAGCAACACCATAATCAATCAAGTTTTAAATCATTATAATTTAATCAACCAATTCTTAGTTTCTTCAATTCTTTACATACTCACTTCCCTATCCAACCATGTAACTCTCAAAAATTCATCTAATAATACACTAGCTCCATCCTCAAGAAATCATCTACAATACTGAAATTAAACTCACAAATAATTAATATCCAAAACCAAATATGCTTCATAAGAGTGATCACAATTTCAAAAAGTACATAAACAAGTAAGACTTCGCCTAACACACTTTTATACAAAGCTCCTCTTTCAATCTACTTATAACTTACCATAGGATTTTGTTATTCTCCCTACAAGTCCAACAAACTTCCTTCTAAAATTGCAACAACATTCTATAGATATTCTAAAATTTAATAATGCAATTATCACATTTATTTCCTACCATTTACCAAAAGTTTTCTTTCAAGTACTTTATTGAACATCTTGCATGCATCAAAATTCAAATAAATACCAAGCATCTTCCTCATCATTATCCTTTCCAAAAAAAATTTTCAAATATCAATGTTTAGATTAAACAAGCTCCTCAAATCCCACATTTTCAATAGAAAAATCAGCTTTTAACTCTAAGGGTAAAACCCAAATTCACATTCATCTCTATTAACCATAACCCAAAGCAACCATACAAGAATTGCTTAATGAAAATGTTTAACTAAGCTTTAAATTTCGAAATAATCCAATCCCCTCTCTACACAATCATACACAACAGTTGAACAAGGAAAAATCACACCCATTTCCATAAATTGTATTCTAATGCTCAAAATAAAATTAAATCTTCATCCACATCACTCTCGGTAGCAAAGAAAGGAAGGAGAAAATTCCACAATCTCAACCAGCAATGCATACACCAAATAACAAGGAAGAGGAGGACTAAAATGCCTCACATCTAATCATTAATGACACATAAAGGATGGAGAGAGAAAGAAGCTAACAGCACCAAACAAGGGAAGTACAAAGGAATTTTAGTTCTAATGAGGATGCCAAAGTAGCAACAGAAAGCAGCCAAACACTCACTAAAAGTCCTTGTGGCAATGAATGGATGGTGACTCCAGCAGTGACAGCCATAGATAGACGAGCTTGATGACTAGCTAGGTTAAGTGATCTGTGATGCAAAAAGTAAGGAGATGGTGAAAAACTCCACTCTCACACATAGCAGCACAGTAGAAGGAGGAGAGGAAAGCTCCTTGTTCACGGTCACCGATGTCAATCATTAGGGAATCAGAGGTAGATCGGATAAGAGGTGGAGGCTACTTGTTGACTCTAAAGCTTTCAAAAGTGAACAATAGAAAGCAAAGGAGCTATACAATTTTTATCTCTCTTTATCTAATTGTTATTTTGTTTTATTTTATTTTTAATTTTTTTTAAAAATGTATAGGGGAAAAATTATAACTTCACAAAAGACTAGAGTAAAAATAAGTAGAACTTCTCTCTGTCATAAGAGTGATTTGAACCAAGGGCTTAGTGGAAAAATTGCCAACACAATTAACACTAAACCAAAATTCTCTTTTGTTATATCTATACCAAAAAAATTAATAGAAATAAAATGTCAATACCTTAATATAAATTTTTTTAAAATTTTGTTAACTATAAAAAATGATGATGATGATGATGATGATGATATAATCAAAACACTTAATCATATATATATATATATATATATTAACAAATTTTTAGGTTATTACAGGTAGTGGTCAAGGTTTTCGACCTCTTGATTCTAGAGGTGGCTGTTTTGCTAGCGGCCGAAGTTGTCTTCCTTCTATTTGGCTACAGTGCCAAATATGCAGCAAAATTAGACATACGGCTCAATGTTGCTACTATAGGTTTGATACCTCACCTTAGTATAATGCTCACCCATCTCTTACTCTTAATACTCGTACTTATTATACTAATTATGGGACCTATAATGGAACTCTTTATACATTATATGTTCTATATGACTCTGCTCTTGTTTATGCTATTGCTTTTGTTTCTTCATTTTCTCTGCCTATTGCTCCTATACAAAGCCACTAAATTTAGTGTTCACTCATCTTCTGTTGTTGCTCAAGCGTTCATCGCTTCTCTTTAGTCAGTAACTGACAATAATTGGTACTTTGATTCTAGTGCGACTCAGCACATCACTCATAATGCTGCTAATCTATCCTTGGTGCATCCTGATTCTAGCTATGGCAATGTTCTTGTTGGTACTAGTGACTTTGCTAACATATGAAAAGGGTTCTTTCTGTTTCTCACATATGAAGAACAATCTTGTTCCTATTATTTGTTTTACTAAAGAAAATATGGTATCTACTGAATTTTTCCCTCATGGGAGTGTTGTGAAGGACTTGCAAACTAATTATATCTTTATAAGTTGACCTAAACGACATAGCATATATCCTATAGTGTATCAAGTTCCAGTTCTTACTATACATCACATTCATGTTCTATTTACTGTTCTTGATCTTCCTCAGTCTTCACTGCTGAAGCACCTATTACTGTGACTTCTGAATCACTTTTCTAGTGGCATTATCGTTTAGGGCATCCAGCACTACTTACTATGCAAGCTATTTTAAGCTCCAATTCCATCCCCTTTACATTAACCTCTCCTCATTCACTCTGTACCACATGTCAAATGGGCAAGTTTCATAAATTTCCTTTTCTCCTTCTCAAACAGTGTATACACAACCATTACAATTAATAACAATAGATCTTTAGGGCCCTACTCCTTTATTTTCTCATGGCTTTGCTTATTATGTTGCTTTTATGGATGCTTATAGCCATTTTACTTGGATATATTTACTGCATAAAAAACTGATGCCATTATGAAATTTAAGGAGTTTAAACTTATGGACAAAAATAAGCTTAATGCTAAAATGCAACAAGTTTGGAGTGACAACAGCGGGGAATTTTAAGCTCTCACTCCATTTCTTAAATAATGTGGCATTGAACAACGGTTTAGTTGCCACTATATTAGTGAGCAAAATGGATTAGTTGAGTGGCATCATAGGTCTATTGTTGAGACAGGTCTTACTCTGCTTGCCCATGCCTCCTTATCCTTACATCACTAGCTAGATGCTTTTTAATTAGCTGTATTTTTGCTTAATTGTTAACCAAGTAAGGTTATTCATGGTAAAACTCCTTTTGAAGTGCTATATTGTAATGACCCATATTATAATCATAAAGCTAGAATAAATAATAAGCTAAATTTATTATATTTTTATTAATTGTTGGGAAAAGAATAATTGCATGCATTGGTGGTTCAATGGAATTTTTATTAGTGCTTATTATAAGGTCTTGGGTTCGAGTCCTCTTAATGTACTAAGGGAGAACTTTTTTTTTATTTTTGCCACTGTGTTAGGAAATTACCATTCTGTCCTTGAAAAAAAATAATAAAATAAAATTAAAATACAAAAAAGTAAAGAAAAGAGAGATCAAAAATGCCACACATGTTCTGCAGATTTTTCTCACCTTTTTTGGTCATTTTGAGCTCCAGATTGAGTTAGAGAGAAAGCACCGCCTGAAACTCTCACCCTCTATCCATTAATCTCTACCTTCATCCTCCTTAATGTCACTGGTGACTATGAGAATTTACTGTCGTTGTCTTCCTTATCTCCATCTTGTCTCCACTAACTTCTCCAGAATTTGTCAAGATAGAGGGGGTTAATTGATTCTTCAATCTACTGTCACGCCCCAAATAGAGGGTGACCGGCACGGGTGTGAATCACTTTCACATTCCCGTAAGCCTTCAAATGAATATTTATTTCATTTTTTAAGAAATGCAAAATTCAATCAAATTATATGAGAATTTAAATAACTTCTTTAAATTCATTATCATAAGAAAGTGTCAACGTTTTTGTAGAAATTTTGGCAGAACCTCCCCTGTAATTAGGATCTCCCAAAAATTCTACAATAAAAATTTTTACAATAACAGTATAATTCAGGAGCGTAGCTCCTTCCAGCCAGCTATCAATATACAAACGAAAAATAAAATTCATCAACAACTTATGTGGAGCATCTGCTACTGCTTTCAAATCAAAAAGACATGCAGATTATATATTTACATTAAAGCAACAATACCAATCAAAAAGTCCACCTAATGTAACTAATTGCCCTTTTTGAGGTCGTTGGTGAGATCAGCGTCAGCTAACAAATCTGAGGCCAAAATAATTTTTTCAGTGAATAGCATTCAAAAAAAAATTTCTTAAAATTTTAATCAATAATTTCTAATAATAGTGCCAGCTAGTTAAAAGCAATTCTATCAAAATTTATAAACATGTAAATCATAACCATATGTATAAAATAAGAGTAAATTGAAAATAATTTATGTTATCATACTTAAAGAAAACGATCTGCTCTCATATAACTCAAGTGATACAAATTACTAGTTAAAATCAAGTAAATTTTGAAAACACATAATACTCAACATTTAAAATTTTAAGAACTCAACAGAACATATTACAAATGTGGACACTCAGTCTACAAGGGTAAATAACCAAACGTGGCTTATGCCACGAAAACAACGTGGACACACCAGTCCACGAGGGTAAGTAACCATACGCAGCCATAGCTACGGAACAAACATGGACACACAGCCCATGAGGGTAAATAACCAAACGCGGCTTATGCCACGAAATCAAACGCGAGTACGAAGCCCACGAATACCAAACGTGAGATTAAACTCACAAAACAAACTAGCTAGTGTTTAACCATAGTACTACAGACTAACGAAACTACCGTTAGTAGCAGTGTTCTATATAAAGTTCTCTTAGAAATCCCGTTTCAAACATGCGAGAGAAATAATTATTTGTGGAGTCAAATTTTCATTCTCAAGGTCAAACTTGCATGGATTGCTTTAAATATGTGAAACCTGTCAAACCGATACACCATAACGAATGTACAAATTTGTGCTAATCATGAAATCAAGAAATTTTGAAAATTCCATAGGCAAAGGTGCCTTCATCAATATAAAAAAATATATTTCTTAAAAAATTGCCCAATTCATAATATGACTATTCTTCCTCATTATTTCAAAATTTCTAAAACTAACATAATTCATAAAAAATGAAATATTTTAATAAAAGATTTTCAATGAATGTTCATAAGGAATGCTATTCACTTACCTGTTGAAGTTCTAAACTCTCAAAAGTATTCTTCTTTTAAGTCTTTTCAGGGTCTTGTTCTTCCACACACTCTATAAAATATAAATATATACAATCTTTAATAACTTTTTAATTTATAACACAGCCTTTACTAACCACCATTAAAATCTCAAAACCCAAATTTATAGTTTAAAGTTAATTCAAGCATTATCATTAATTTCTCTTACTTTCTTCATAAAACTTTAACCATGCCATACTATGTCTTTGGAATAGAAGTTTTCTCCCAATCTTTGCATCATTTACCTTAGGTGCATTACTTCTACCTTTTCAATTTTAAACCTTTAACCATTCACCAAAAATCAAACAAACTCTAAATATACACATGATTGTGTGTAAGCCCATAATTAAATTCCTTTACAAAGCTACAAGAGAATTTCCTAAAGCAATAATTCCCATTAATAATTAGAAGTCAAATTGTTTTTCCTCATACAAGCCCTTCAATGACATCTCATAAGTACCAATAATATATCCAAGCTTATCTCTTTCAATTTTAGTCCAGAGGTCATGGCAGCAGTAGAGCACACACAGATTCCTAGTTTCTGTAATACCCCCAGCTACTCACACGCCTATATTTATGAGGAAAAAGGAAGAGACTGAAGCTTCTAACCTCTAATGAATCAACACACACAGATAGAGGAAGAAGGACGATGATAAACAGTGAAGAAAATGGCCGCCATGAATGAAGAAGAATAAGCTCAGCAATACACAGAAAATGAACCCAAAAGGAAGAGATCTTTGCTCACCTAAATCTTTTATATCCACGTGAACCAGAAGCTAAGAGAAAGACAAACTTTTCATTCTTGAATCAGTAGCAAAGGCGGACGGATGAACAGTAAGAACTTGAAAAACATCACAACTGAGGTGAGCGAATAAGCAGAGCTTCGACGGCGGCTACACGAACGATGTTGCTGGCTTCGGTAGAGGAGGAAGAAGGTAGCTTCAGTTGAGAGGCAGAGCAAAATGTTGGTGCTCTCAAAGCTCTTTCTCTGGTCCAGATCCATCGAGAAAGAAGAAAGAAAGAGTTTAAAAAAAAATCTGATGAAACCAATGGCAATATGGTAATTTTGCATGACCAAAAAAATAATAAAAAAAATTCAACCCTTCTTTTATACTCATTCAGATTCGAACTGGGGACCTGTTATATGAAGCCTTCCTCAGCTGCCACTTGACCAAGTCTCTAACTTGCTATATTATCCCAAAAACTAATATAAACACAGTTTAAGTAAGTTACCCTATATATATATATTTATTTATTTATTCAGTTTAAATTTTATTGGGGTTATTACATCTACCTTCGTTTTTCCCCTGTCTTGTCGCCATTTTCTTCTCCATTCACAGATATCACCAATGCTAGTATCTGTAGCTATTTCGTCTATAACTACTCTATCAAGTTGGTGCCTTCTTTGTCTTCCCTTCATGCTTGCCGAGGACTTACTGCTATTAGGTTCCAAGTCATGAGTTTGTTTTCCATTTTTGCTGTTGATTCTTTCCTGATTTGGCTTTAGATTAATGATGTTTCTTTTCCATTCTCTGTTTGTGTTATAGCGTTGGTGTTAGACATTTCTCTTCTTCTCCTTCTCTGCCCCTGTCTTTGCTATTTGAGGTATGAAGCTTTAAGATCTTCTTCTTGATAATCCTGTGTGCTTGAGTGTGTGATTTATGAGTTTAAGTTGTAAGTTTTTCTCTTCCACTGCTACTGTTTGTAGCTGTGTAGGTAAGGAGAAGTTGAATTAAAGTTGTGAATTTGTATTGAAAACAGAATGATATGAATGAGACTAAGTTTTTGACTTAATTTGTCTTCTTCTAAATTAGTTGATGTTAGACAGAACGTCTAGAATGTTTGTTTTGTTTGTTTCTTTCTTATCAAGAGAGAGAGAGAGAGAGAGAGTGGCTGGAATGAGATTTGGATAAAAGAGACTAGACCTGTGATTTAAAGATTTGTGCCTATAACATGTTTGAGGAAATGTTTGCAGAGGGAGTTGCTTGATTTTGAATTTTCATAAATTCATTAAATATCTTGGGAGACTAATTGACTTTGATGCTGTTATTTTGTGAATTGAACTTGTCATTGTGTTGAAATTGGCTTGTGAAACTTGTTGTGAACTATTTAAATTCTTGAAAATTGTATGATTATTGATAAATTGTTAGGTAGAGATGGAGGTTAGAAAATTCACATCGAATGGTTGGAAATAATGCACTTAAGGTGTTCGACTCAAAGCCCAAGAGGGAATTATATCTCAAGTGAATAGATTAGCATGTCTAAAGAAATATGGAGGAAATTAGTGATATAAATGATAATACTTGGACAAATTCTAAGGCATGAATTTTGGTCTTAGCATTCTAAATGATGGTAGTTGATTGGGATTGTGTTGGGAATGGAAAGAAATCTTCATAATTTATAGAAAATTTATTAAAATTTATTTATTCATATCTTTATAGGATGTATGAAAGAAAAGAACCTTGATATGATTTGAAGGAATAAATATTTGTAAGATGGGAATTTGACAGGTAAGTGAATAGCATCCCATTTAATTATTTTAATAGTATTTTACTCAAACATTTTACTCTTGTGAATTATATTAGTTTTAGAATTTATAGAATATTGACGCAGGACAATTAAATTTAATGATATGTGCATCTATTTTTCCTCAAGAAATATATTTCCAAGAATGATGAAATCATTTTTGTTTATTAAACTCTGAAATTCTTGGTTACTCAATTAATACAAGCCTGTACATTAGCTATGAATTATTATTTTGGCAGATTTTGAGATTTGAAACGATTCATGCAAGTTTGGTATTGAGAATGGAAATTTATTGCAAAAATAATCATTTTTCTCACATGTTTGAAATGTGATTTCCAAGAGGACTCTAAACAAAACACTGCTGCTAACGGCAGTTCCGTTAGCCCATAGCACGCTGTGGTTAATAACTAGCTAGTTTGTTTCGTAGGCTTTGTTCTCACATTTATTATTCATGGGCTTTGTACCCACGTTTGATTTCATGGCTTCAAGCCGTATTTGGTTAGCATTACCCTCTTGGACTGTGTGCCCACGTTTGTTTCGTGGCTTCGACTGCGTTTGGTTACTTACCCTCGTGCACTGTGTGTCCACGTTTGTTTTCATGGCATAAGTCGTGTTTGGTTATTTACCTTCATGGACTATGTGTCCACGTTTGTTACCTGTTCTGTTAAGTCCTCAAAATTTTTAAATTTTGATTAACTCGTTCATTTAAAATTTCAGTGGTTTCAATTATCAAGTGTACTGTTTTGATTTATGTGTGAGTAATTTAATTTCTTTAAGTATGATAGAATAAAGTGCTTCTAATTCACTCTCATTTCATGGTTATGATTATGATTTATAGATTTTTAAAGTTATTATGTTGAATTATCATCTTTTCAATTATTTTACATGATTATTTGAGTTTAATATTTGAATTCTTTTAAATTCTATTTTGGGGATGCTATTCATTGAAAAATATTTTAGTCTTAGATTCATTAGCTTATGTTGAATCTCCTATAAATTATTGAAGAGTTTATCATTGACTGGGAAGTTGAGGAAATTGTAGATTAAGCTACCCTTTAATGTAAAATTTTAATTGTAAAATTGTATTTTGTAAATTAAATCTAGAAGCTCCACATTGGCTATAGCTAGGATCCTTATTCCGATATATATATTCCATTTGTTGGTTAGAGTGAGCTAAGCTCCTAGTTGTTATGATATTTGTTTGAGAATTTGCGTTATAGAACTTCAGAAGATCTTATGTGTACGAGAGATTTTTCCAAAATTTTCATAAAAATATTAAGGCTTTATTTTAAATGAAAAAAATTAATATTTAAAAAGAAAAAGAAGAAGAAGAAAAATTCTTAAATTATGCACAAGGGAGGTGTGTTTAGAGACATATCCCATGTCGGTCATCCCCATATTTTGGGGCATGACATATATGATGTTAAGCCTGATTATTATTTACTCAAGGTATTTGGTTGTGAGTGTTTCCCTTATGCTAGGCCTTTTAATTCTCACAAGCTTGAGTCTTATTCAGCTCCTTATTTGTTTCTTGGCTATAGTACACATCATAAGGGTTACGAGTGCCTTGTTGTTCTCACTAGGAAGATATATATCTCACTTTATGTTTAGTTTAATGAACATGTGTTGCCTAGTTCATGACAGCATAGTGTTAAAAAGCTATTGAGGCTGCTTATGACACCTATCTTTCCTCACTTGTTCCCAATCCTATACTTCACTCTATTACTATTTATTCTATACCATTACCTACTTCTATTGTAGTAGCCTCACCATACCACTCTTTTTTACCTATTTCTTCCTCATCTAGCCCATCAGACTTAATTCCATCTTCTTTACCCCATGAACCCACTCATTCTCACCCTCCTGCTTTTAGTCATCATCCTATGATTACTAAAGCTAAAGCTGTTGTCTTCAAGCCTAAGGCGTTTACTGTATATGAATTTTGTATTGAGAAACATAAATTCCAAGGTTTTTAAGGATATGAGGAAAATTAAAGGAAGAAATTGAATTTCTAATAAATTTAATTAAATTCTTATATTCATATTTTATGTATTTACATAGTTGTTGGTGATGGTAATTATGAGTGTGCATTTATATTATCACAATTGATTATTTTAAAAAGTTTATAACTGACTTATTTATGTTACTTTCCATTATTTTTTTGACTATAAATTAGGATGTTATTCGCTGAAAATATTTTTGGTCTCAGGTTATATAGCTGACGATATACCTTTTACTAACCTCTAAGGGGCTTATTGCTGAATTGGTTAGAAGATAATTTGAGGACACCCTCTTTTTGATGTAAATGTTTAATTATGTGTTGTATTTTGAAACTATAATTAGGTGTTCTATGTTAACAATAGAGAGGATCTTGATTTATGATCTATTTGTTTGTCTATTGTGGAGGAGTAGAGCTTTGCATTCCTAATTTGAGCTGTATATTACTATTGTAAAGATTTTAGGAGGTCCTATTTTAGAGGAGGTTCTACTAAAATTTTTTCAAAAAGTTAGGAATCTTTGAAGGTTTCCACATCACTTTGAAGGGAGAATGGAATATAGATTTCTTCTTGCAGAGAAATTACTGATACTTTAGTCCCTTGAAACAATGACTTTGTTAAGATATGCAATATTAACATTTTTTAATTTGAAGTAGTGCATCATTGTAGCCTAGAAATAATAATAACAATAAATAATATATATAATAATAATAATATAAATATATTAAGTTGTTTAGAGTATATTTTATTTATGTTTGGAGTAATTATGACAATATGAAGTGTTAGTAAAGTGGGAGTGTGTATGAAACCTATTACTAAGATCCCAAGCTCAAATTTCGTGACGCTAAAAGGGATTTTATTTTTGGTTTCAGCTCCTCCAAAATTACTAAACAGCCCTCTCTTCCATTTGATTATTATTCTCTTCTCTCCTTTCCAAGACACATGTACAGAGCTGAAGAGGGACCTAGAAATTTCGTCTTTAAAGCTTTAAGGTTCAACCGAAAGAAAGTCATTGCCCATCATCTTCCTCTCCTCCATTCTGTGCTCAGTACCAATACAATAGAAGTGGAGGCTTATCATTGTTTTGATATGTCTAGGTCCTTCTTCATGCTCCCTACCTCTATTCACTTTTTTTCTTGCTGCTATTCTACCTTTGCTGTGCGCATCTGGGTCATTAGCTGATAGAAGAAATCATGTCATTGGAGTGGGTGTGCTAATCGTGAATCTGAATCAGCAATGAGTTCATTTTTCTTCTCGTGAGTGATGCTCTATTTTCCTTCTTTTTGGTTCAGACAAAAATCTCATCTTCTCTTCCTATTCGGTTGACAGCCTCTTAGTCTCTCCTTCTATTATTTTGTTCGTTTGTGGTTGGGGAGTGAAGGAAGAGCTAGTATGGTGCTGTGAAAGAATTAATTCATGGGTTGAGGTTGAAATATTGCTGTGTTCTTCTTTCCTTGTTCATTTGTAGATTCAATTTTCTTCCTCCTTGTGTATGTGCACTGTCGGCTAACTAAGGTGGGAAATTTTGCATTCTTTCAATTATTGGTCTATTGTGCATGTGAATGGATAGAATGATAGAGTTGAATGTTGAAAATTGTTCTCCTTTGTGTTGTTGTCGTGACTGTATGTGTGGTGTATGGAGGAAAAGAAAAAAAAACTTGAATTAAGTTGAAATATACAATAAGAAAAGGGAGATAATAATAGTGTGGATTAAATTCTCAATTGGAAATAATTGGATATTGGTAAAAGCTGAAATTTGGAAGGAAGTCTTTGTAAATCAAAAGATGATTTATTAAATTTTGTCTACTAATATCTTTATAAGACATGTAGAGGAAGAGGATCCCAATAAAAATTAAAGACAGAATATTTTGAAGATTTGAAACTGTAATAGGTAAGTGAATAGCATTCTCTTTAATTTATTTTTATTGGTATTTTTATTTTTAATAGATTTTTATTGAGATATTTTATTCTTGTGAATTACATTAGTTTTGAAACTTTGAAATATCAATGTGGGATAGTTAAAGGATGATATATGCATTTATTTCCTCAAGGAATATGTTTCAAAGATTTATGAAATTATTTAGTTTATTAAACTCTTGAAATCCTTAATTATTTAGATAATGCAAGCTTGTATATTGTTTTATGAAAGAATATTTTTAACAAGTCTTAAATTAAAATTTAAAATGTTGCATGCGAGTTTGGTATTGAAAAATGTAGATTGTATTTCAGAAATAATTATTCTCCTTGCATGTTTGAAACATGATTTTTGAGAGGACTCTAAACAGAACACTACTACTAACGGCAGTTCCGTTAGCCCATAGTGCGCTGTGATTAAACACTAGCTAGTTTAGTTCGTGAGTTGTGTTCTCACATTTGATATTCGTGGGCTTTGTACCTACATTTGATTTCGTGGCTTGAGCCACGTTTGGTTATTTACTTTTGTGGACTGTGTGTCCACGTATGTTTCGTAGCTTCGACTGCGTTTGGTTATTTACCCTTATGGGCTGGGTGTCCACGTTTGTTTTCGTGGCATAAGCCGCATTTGGTTATTTACCCTCATGGACTGTGTGTCTATGTTTGTAACCTGTTTTGTTGAGTTCTTAAAATTTTAAATGTTGATTAATGTATTTTCAAAATTTACATAATTTTGGCTAGCAATTTTACCACTTTGAGTTATATGTGAGTAAATTGTTTTCTTTAAGCATGATAACATAAATTGTTTTCAACTTACTCATATTTTACAATTATGGTTATGACTTATAGGCTTATAAATTTTTATGAATTATTTTTAATTAGCTGACACCATTATTATAGTTTGTTGATTTAAATTTTAAGAATTTTACCATGGGAATGCTATTCACTGGAAAACTTTTTTTGGCCTCAGATTTGTTAGGTGGCGCTGATCCCCATTGACCTTTGAAGGGCAAACTAACTACAGTGGGTGGAAATTTTTGATTGGTATTGTTGCTTTTAATGTAAATATATAATTTGTATGTCTTTTGGTTTAAAAGAAAGAGTAGATGCTCCACATAGATTGTTGATAGACTTTATTTTGGTTTGTACAATAGTTGCTGGCTGGAAGGAGCTACGCTCCTGATTTATACTATTATCTGTAAAAATTTTGTTGTAGAATTTTCAGGAGATCCTAATTATAGAGGAGGTTTTGCCGAAATTTCTACAAAAATGTCGACACTTTCTTAAGGCAATTAGCTTAAAAATATATATATTATTTTAATTCTCATGTAATTTGATTAATTTTCTTTCTTTTCTTTTGTAAAATGGAATAAATTTTCATTCTGAGGCTTACGGGAATGTGTGAGTGGTTCACACCCATGTCGGTCACCCTCTATTTTTAGGGCGTGATAATCATATTTACCGCAAGAAAGCAACAAATGGTTAATGCATATCTACCATTCTTTTACCGTTTTTGGCCCTATATATCATGAGAAAGCAAGCAACTTTTGAAGGGGTTTTCCTGTTTGAATTGCTTCTTTTGTTGCTATCTTCTTGTTTCCTTACTTTGTTTGATGCTTTGTTCCTTTTTCTTCTCATGGAAAATAATAAATGTGAGACACAAATATAATTGAAGTCTTAATTGCATCATAAGACAAAAGTAGAATTCTCAACTAATTAACTCTTATTTTTAAGGCCAAAAGGAGTAGAATAGTAATGTATTTTGCTTAATTACTTAGGGCATGGGGATGAGAATGCAAGTTTGTGGAACAAGTATTGACATGATTTTTCTTTGGATTAATATGTAATTTGAACCATAAACTATAGGTCTAGAGGTGATTTGAACCCTAAACTTTAAAAAGGTATATTCTGAATTCTAAACAATTAAAGTTAAAGCAATTTTACCTCTATCGTTAACTTTCAACAAACGTCCATCAAATTCATTTGGAAAAAATTACACTTTAGGCCTTAATTTAATGGACATTTGTTGAAAGTTAACGATAGGGGTGAAATTGCCGTAATTAAATTGTTTAAAGCTCAGAATAAACATTATTAAAAGTTTAGGGTTCAAATTGCTCTTGGACCTATAGTTCATAATCCAAATTACATATTAACACTTTTGTATTTTAAAAATGTACTCTAACTAAAAATAATTCAATAGTAATGAGAAAAAGTGTATATATCAATTTTTAAAAAGATTTTGAAGGAGTGTGCAAGTTTCTTAGCTTGAATTGATCAATGAAGATGAAAATATATAAACAGAACTAAATGCTTTTATGATAAATGAAGATACATAGAAAAGTGTATGAAAAGGAATCTATTCTAGATTTTTCCCTAACAAAAAATGATAATGTTTTTTTCACTGATATTATTATGAGATTCCATTATGGCAAAGAATAGATAGGAAAAAAAATATGAAAATGTGCTTATAGCAAAAATAAAAGCAGCTATTATAAATATATTAAGGACGAGATGAGAAACATTTTCTAATTAAATTCTTTACATATTGTTTGCACCCAAATTATGACACAAACCTAGTTGTCTATTCGTTTTAACCTCACATCCTACATCATTCAATAAAATAAGAAAATATAGCCTATTCTGATTATCATTTATTCTTAGGTTCATAAGCGTTTGGGCCCTAAACCAATTTTGATGTAATGTTCCCTTTTAAACTTTTAAAAATGATGCAATATGACCTTTGTCATTAATAAAACTTAACTTTGATCATTAATTGATAAGAAAATGATATAAAGAGACCTTAAAAACTATCAAAAATGATTAAAAAATTACAATAAATGGCCCAAACACTAGTGCAAAATTAAATTTTAACCACACATATTTCACTACAGTTTTCTTTTAACCACACATATTTCACCCAAGTTTGTTAGAAAACTATGGTAAAATTTGATGCAGTGGCACTTCTAAAAATAACATGAAAAATGTATCATTTATGGCGACAGTCCTCAACAAACCTGTCGCCATAAACTAAACCGTATGAGAAATTAAATAAAATTAAAAAATTAATTAAGTTAAATAAAATTATTAATTATAGTCTTCATTGTTTCCAATTAATTGAGTAACATTTAAGGCATATTAATTGTGTCTAAAATAATGCATATTAAAAGAATTTTATTAACAAAATATACTAATTATTAAAATTTAATTATTAATCAATAAATTTCATTTTAATAGATAAAAAAATAAATTTATTCAAGATATTTTAATAATGTTAACTCATTATATCAAAATCCAAACATATTAAATATGTCTTAACTTGGACACAGTAATAACATGGAGGATAATTTAAAATATATCTTAATAAAAAAAATTTAAATTGTTGAAAAAATTTCAAAAAAATTTCTAAATAATTTATTTTAATAATTTAAATTATGTCTAAATTTAGACAAATTGATTTTACCAAAATTTAGATAACTAACGTCGACAAGCACCCTTAGGCCTATTGCCATAAGTGTGCTTGAATTTAGACAACCTACGGCAATAGGCCTAAGGGCACCTGTCATCGTAGGTATTTTTTTGACAGAATGTTTAATTTAAAAAATTATTTATTAATTAGATATTAAAAATGTTCAATAATTATGTTAGAATAAAGACATATTAAATATGTTTCAACTCAGACCCAATAATAATATGAAGGATAAATTAAAATATATCAAAATAAAAAAAACAAAATTCTTGAAAATTTTTTGAAAAAAATTCTACATAATTTATTTTAATAATTTAAATTATGTAAATTCAGACAACATATAGTGACATGCTCCATTAAGCCTATCGTCATAAGTGTGCCTGAATTCAGACAAATTTAATTTTCTGAATTCAGACAACTTATGGTGACTTGAGCTTGTCATCATAGATATGTTTTTGACAGAATAATTAATTTTTAAAAATCAACTATTAATTAGATATTAACAATGTTCAATAATTATGTTAGAATCAAGATATATTAAATATGTCTCAACTCATACACAATAATAATATGAAGGATAAATTAAAATATATCAAAATAAAAAAATTTGAAATTCTTGAAATTGTTTTAAAAAAATTTTAAAAATTATTTTAATAATTTAAATTATGTTTGAATTCAGAAAAATTAATTTTGTCTGAATTCAGACACTTACGACGATAGGTGCTTGGGCGCCTGTCACCGTATATCTATTTATGGCTACAAATTTCATATCGCCATAAATACCCTTAAATTACCCTTATCTCTCTCCTTTGTTACAAATCACTTTTTCACCACCGCCCTTAGCTCTCTCCTCTATTTCATTTTCCCTTAGCTTGCGCGTCATCTTTTAGCTACCCTTAGCTCGCCATTAACTCGGTCACCTCATAGCTTGCAGCTTGTTCTTACCCGTAACTCATCTTGCTCCATCAGATCTCACAACTCGTTCTCGCTCACCCTCATCTTGTTCTTAGCTCATAGCTTGTTTTGTTCATGCCCCCAACTCGCCATCACTGACAGCCCCTTGCTAGCATCGCCTCCCAAGCTTGCCATCCCCATCCAAGTTTTTTTTTTGGCAATTTTTTTGGTTGCCTTTTTCTTTTTCTTTTTGTTTTTTTTTTGTAAAATATGCTTTTATTTTCTTAATTAGCCTTTTAGCTTCCATTTTTTTTCTTGAAAAAATAGGCTTTTATTTTCTCAATTAGCCTTTTGGCTTTTATTTTATTTTTGGCTTTTGTGTTCTTTTCTTACTATTTTTTCTTGCTTGTTTATTTTGCTTGTTGAGATGATTTTTGAACACTTATTATCATAAATTATATTATTGTTTGATGGTTATATGTATTAGCCTAAGATGATGATTTGAATTGATTGGTAATTAGAGTTGATAATTATTGACAATTCAATTGAGATATGCTTAAATTGATCAAATTGAGGGTTTAGTATCCAGGAATTCTCAATTTAAAAGTTGTTATGTTGCCAATTTTTTTAAAAAATTTTCATGATATTGATTTCTTTAAAATTATATAATTTATTTGTTGGAGTTGAATCATTGAGATTTGTTGGAATTTGTTGAAATCGGAGTTTTAGTGATTAAGATTAAATAGTTTAAGCACCATATTTTGTCTACACATTTAACAAAAGATAAATATTTTTACTTTTAAATGTATTTTTTTGTAAAAAAAATGTAAAAAATTAATTAAAATATAAAAATGAAATTTCATTCTTAAAAATAATTATATTTAAAAAAAATCTAACAAGTATAAAAAAGAAATATTAATTCTGATTATGAATCATATTTCACAAAAAATATAATAAATATGAAAAATGAAATACTAATTCTGGTTAAGAATTACATTTCAAAAAAAAACACACACACACACACACACACATATATATATAAAATAAAATCTAATAAATATAAAAAATGAAATATTATTTTTGGTTGAGAATTATATTTCAAAAAATAATGGATATAAAAAGACGAAATTTAAGCCTCTTAAGGATTATTTTTCAAAAATAAAAATAAAATAATAATAAGTAGTAAAGAAGATAAATAAATTTAATCTCTCTTTAAAATCAGTTTTGAAAAAATGGGGGAGAAAATCATGCTTAAATCTTTTAAAATCTCTACCACCACCTAATTATCTCAATAATCAAACAATAAGAGAATCAACTTTTTAAAAATTAAATCTTTTAAATTCTTTAAAATTTGGTTGTTTCTTCTATATTTATATATATTTTCTAGATTTAAAAGCATATTTCCTTGCCCAAATCTCTAAAATTAATATTTAAAAAAATCCAAAAATAAATACAAAAATTTAAAAATAAAAAAATAAAATGGGTGATCAAAACGCTGAAGCATTCAGCGTTTCAATCACCCTAAAAATAGCTCTGTGCCATACGCACAGATAGAGGATCGCGAAGGAGAGAAACAGAGGCAGCAAAGCAGAGACACAGTGCAGAAAAAAGGAACACGTAGGAGAAGAGAGCAAGGCTGCAAGCAAGTGAAAATTGATAAAAGGTCAGGAAAGTGGAGCGACAAAGAAGCCCCCTATGGCCAGCAATTTAAGGACAAGAAGGAAAAAGGAGGGTTGCGAGGTAGAGGTGTATAGCAGTAGAGAAGCAACAAAGGGTGGTGAGTAATCATGATTTTCAAAAATCTACCTCCTCTTCTTCCTATATAAGAGTAACGAAGCATTGAGGAGGAGATGAGTTTTTGGGTTTTCTGGAGAGATTGAGAGAGATCAAATTTAAGCGATGAAGAGCACGGTAGACATTTAAAGGGGAAGAAAGTCTGATTCGAGATACCCATCCATATCGGTGAAAAGGTTTGAAACCAATCTTGGCTTGATAAAAATTTTGAATTTTAGCTTGCATCTATGCTCTGTTTCATAAGGTTCATATTGGTTTGGGGGATGCACAAAATTGTAGAGATGATGCTTGATAAAAATAATCTCAGGATATTTTTTCAGTCATGAATTTGATAGTCAAGAATTGTGTCTTACTATGTATATATGTTCTACATATGTTCTACTCTTCTCTAGATAGACATATGTTTTAAATGTTTCAAGAACACTGGGTTGTGTTGTGCGCTCTCTTCAGTTTTTTTCTTTGCCTTCGTGTACTTTCATTTGATGGGTGAAATTCTTAGCTTATCAATCTGATCATGAGCTGATTTTCCCAACCAAGAAATAAAGAATTCATAGTCGACCAAGTCTACTTTAATTATTAAGACTTTATTTAAAATTATCCTGTGAGATACAAGCTTGGCACTGCTTGATGAATATATATAGGGTCCTATAGAAGCTTTAGTTTTGCCCTGAATATAGAACGTGGCCTTAGTTTTTCTCTCCTTTAAGGGCCAAAACGTATACATTCGGTCCTTCACAAAGTTTTATGACTAATATTAATGAAGGAAATCTAGTAAAGCTGTCACCTTGTGTTTTTGATTTTGCACATTTGCAATTTGGGTCCTAGTTCTCAACAAACATGGCTTCAATTGTCCCAAATAAAGTTAATTGTGTGAGATTTTAAGAGTTTCCACAATTATTTAGAATGATCTCATATCGTGTAAATCAATAAGATTTCATAGATGAAAAAATCAAATTTATATATATTAAATAGGGATTTCAATGGCCCAATCATTCAAATTAATATTATAAAATATTTAACATATCGTGTGAGATTTAAAGGATCTTTGTAGATACGCAGATTAATTGCCTCATCACATGGGATAATAAATCCCTGTAGATGTTGTGGTTATTAATTTGTATATAGCAAACAAATAAATGATTTTTATAAATAATAATATAATAAACATTTATAAAAATATAATTAATTAAATCGATGTATTTAAATTATTATCATATTTACTAATTAGATCTTTTAGTCACGTGAGAGTTTAAACCTCCGTAGATCTCTACAATAATCGTATTATCGTGTGAGTCAATAAGACTCCACAGGTATAATGATTACGACTTTTTATAAAAATATATGTACAAGTATAGACATGCATAATAAAATTAAATTAAAAAAATAAAGATATATATTTAAATGAGTATTATCTAATTCTTTCGTCGCATGAGATTTTTGAATCTCTGCAGATATTTAGAATAATCATATTACCGTGTGAGTCAATAAGATTCTACAGGTACAACGATTAAGATTTTATATAATACCTGTTTATAAAAATTAGAATAAATATAAATATATATATATATATAGTTAAATACTTAATAAACTAAATAAACTAAGCTATTTAACTCTTTTGCTATGTAAGATTTTAAGATTCTCCATAGATATTTAGAATAACCGTATTATCAAGTGAGTCAACAAGAACCTGCAGGTATAACAGTTAAATTTTAAAAAATAAAAAAATAAATATTTTTCAACAAAAATAATTTTAAATTATTTTCCTTACAAATTCAAATTCAAGTAATAATTAAAATTAAATTACTTTTTACAATTAACACATACATATCCAAATTTTTAGAAAATTATTTTTGTTTTTCAACTTATCTCTCTTCAATAATAATAAAATACAAAAACAAAATTTTCTTCCGGAACTACGTGGACTTTGATCCTTCTCGCAGGGTACGTAGGCCTTAGGCTCTCATCCTAGGTCAAGTCCGCTTGTAAATAAATAATAATTTTTCTTTCATATTTAAATTTAATTTTAAATTTTTTTAGATTTATTTTTGGCGGATGAATAATAAAAAGAGTAGTTAAAATAATCTTAAAAGGCTATACTAATGGCACAATTAATTAAGGTAATCATTCTATATAATGGGTGATGTGGAGTACGTAAAACTTTCCCTACTCACAATCAACTCCCGAACCTGTCTCTAGTTACGAAAATCATCCTTATTACTTTCAGTTGGTTTTCCAAAATTTTTTCTTAAAATCTCGGTGATGGCTCCCTATTCTTTTTTTTTTTCTCACGACGATCAGGCCACCTTATCACGCGGCCGGTGCGACAAATAGAACAATATATCTTAATTAATTTTTTTTGTCAATTTTTTGGCTGCATTTTTCTTTTTCTTTTTTTTTTGTAAAATTGGCTTTTATTTTCTTAATTAGCCTTTTAGCTTCCAAATTTTTTTTCTTAAAAAATTTGGCTTTTATTTTCTTAATTAGCCTTTTAGCTTCCAATTTTTTTCCTTCAAAAATTTGGTTTTATTTTCTTAATTAGCCTTTTGGCTTTTATTTTATTTTTTGCTAATTTATGCCATTTTGTTACTATTTTTTGTTGCCAATTTATTTTGTTTGTTGAGATGATTTTTGAACACTTATCATCATAAATTATATTATTGTTTGATGGTTATATGTATTAGCCTAAGATGATAGTTGAATCATTGAGATTTGTTGGAATTTTTTGAAATTGGTGTTTTAGTGATTAAGATTAAATAGAACAATATATCTTAATTATCTTAATTATCCTTTTAGCTCTATAAAATTATTTATTTATTAAATCATTGAGACTTAGCTGTTGATTATGATTAATAATTACTGACAATTGAATTGAGATGTGCTTAAATTGATAAAATTGAGGGATTTAGTGTCAAAATTTCAAATCGTAAATTTTTTTATTAATATTTGAAATAGGTAATGATGAACTATAGTTAGATAGATGCTTTGTGAACAAGAGATAAATATGAGAGGGACGTAGATCAATTTTTGAAATTTGCAAAGAACAATGTTCCTAATAATAAAAGATTGTTCTATTGTCCTTGTATTTAGTGATTGAATGGGCTACGACAAAGTCTTGTGAAAATTAAGGATCACTTAATTTATTTTAAGTTCTACAAAGTGTACAGACAATGAGTGTTGCATGGTGAATCTATAAAATTAAGTGTGCTACGAGATGAGGATGACGATATGGATTTCGGTGATCATATATGCAATAGCCTTGAAAAAAATATAAATAAAGTATATTAATATTAATTATAACATTTTTATGTATTTATTTTAAAAAAATTGTAGAAGATGTAACAAAAAAAATTGTAGCCAAGTGATATATGTGGTAGCAAATCATTTATTAGGTCCATGTAAGGACTCATAAAATTTTTTTTAGTAAAATTAAAATATGTAATAGTACCTTTTAATAGTATTTGTATTTGTTTTGTGGACATATTCAACAAGGGTTGGTCCAATGGAGATTAGGCAGACACTCATTTAGGTGGTCCTCAATTCAAACTTTCTAGAAATTAAAAGTGGAATTTTTTTTAATTTTGTTTCAACTTCGAATTTCCATTTTTGTCCCTCTGCAATAAAAAGAAATGAATAAATAAGAGGAGGTCAGGAATTTCAGAGCACATGCACACACCACCACCCATTTCCTTTTTCTCTTCCTTCTGAAATTTTGAACATTCAAGAGCTAGGAAGATCTACCTTCTCTCCCTCCATTTTTCCAGCGATCATCCCAGCTATTTTCACCGATGTGGTTCTTTGGTGCTGTCTTTAGAGAGCTGTACTCGTCAGGATCTCCCTTCTGTGCGTACTTCTTCTTCATCTCGGTTCTATTTTCTCTAGTTAGTGTTGTCGTCAATCAATACTGTGGAGGCCGTGGATGATCTGGAACTTCCTCCTTGCTCTTTCTCGATCTGTATATTACTGTAGGTACTGCTCTTGCAGCATAGTTTTTTTTTTCTTCCTTTTCTTTTCATTGATTCTTGCTTCCCCACTATATATTTTTATTCATGCTGCACATTCATGGTTGGAACTTCCAACTATTATTTTAGTTAACTTCGTGCGTGTGAATGTGTTGTGAAATTTGCCTTCACTGCTGTGTTTGCACACATATGTGCATTAATTAATGTAGCTTGTGGTTTGTTTCTTTTCTTAGCCTGCTGCTGTGTGAAATGTGAGGAGATGAGAATCTGAATTTTCTTGAGCTAATATTGATTTACTCAAAGAAGAAAATGGAACTTAAGGAGCTGAGTTATTTATTTATCCATATTAGAGAATTTTGGGAGATGGAACAAACAGGAAGAAGTTTGGATTAAGCTTGAAAAACCAATGCATGTAAGCTGTTTGACATAATGGCCTTTAGAAGCTTTATTATTGTACAAAAAAAAATTAAATTAGTGATTCTTGTGAGGGATATGTCTAAATTGAGTGTTATTGCTCTATGAATTTTATTTGAAAATTCCAAAGCTAAATTGAGTATGAATGTCACGCCCCAAAAATTTGACGTGACTGGCACGGGACAAATGTACAAACACACATCCCGTAAGCCTTGATCAATAAAAAATTTTATTTAATATCTTAATTCATTTAAAATAGGATTGAAAATTATAGTAACATTTTTCATATAAATAAAAGATTCCTAAACATTCTGTAGAGATTTCGGCAAAATGTTCCTTTGTAAATAGAACCTTTCGAATCGCTACAATGACCACTTATTGACAAATTAATAATGCAATGTTTTATTTCTCAACAATAGATAATCGGTATAAATTTATAGACCAGAATCACATCTATAGTTAATGTGGAGCACTTAAACTTAGTCTCAAAATATAGCACCTAACTGAATATATACATCAAAAGAAAATGCAATCTCATAATAATTATTCACTTTGCTTAGTGGCAAGTCTTTCAATAATCGGTAAGAGGTTTAACATTAGCTAATGAATCTGAGGCCAAAAATATTTTTCAATGAATAGCATCCCCAAAAAAAGAATTTAAAAGAGTGAAAATAATAACTCAAATGATTATGTAAAATAATTGAAAAGATGATAATTCAATATATTAAACTTCATAAGCCTGTAAATTTTAATCATAATCATAAAATCAAAGTAAACTAAAATTTCTTTATTCAATCATGCTTGAAGAAAACATATTATTCAAATAGAAATCAAAGTAGCATTCTTACTAATTAAAACCATTGAAATTTCAAATACACCAGTTAAATGAAAAAAAAATTAGAACTTTGAGAACTTCACAAAACAGGTAACAAATGTGGACACATAGTCAGTCCATGAGAGTAATGCTAACCAAACGCGGCTTGAAGCCACGAAATCAAACGTGAGTATAATTCTCACGAATAACCATCCCTCCATTCCACATGCATTGGTCATTGCACAGGGCTAGAACCTCTTATAAGCACCCTACTAGCTAGGTGAACCATGGCGGGCCAAGGGCTAATGGAACTGCCGTTAGCAACCAGTGTTCTGTATAAAGTCCCCTTCAAATTCATTTTCAAACATGCGAGAAAATCATCACTTTCAAAATAAAATTTTTATTTTCAAGGTCAAACTCGCATGAATCATTTTTTTCCATAGCAATTCAATAATTTCCATAATGAAATCCCACAATCAAAGTCTAAACTTGTATATATTAATTAACTAACATTTCAAAACTGATAAAGGTAATTTCACAAAATGAAGAAGTTTAATAAACAAACTATTGAATAACCACATCGTCGTTACTAAAACAATTTTGCAAACAAATGTACTATTATAGTAAAGGAAATCTTTATTGAAAAATCAGTTGGGATGCTATCCACTTACTTGTAAAGTTCCCAAGTGCATATCTTACTTCCAAACTAGTCTTCTAATGGCAATGCCTTGTCCTTAAATTTTTTTAATATTCAAAGAATATCATTGTCACTTCCTCAAACATACTTTACCATTCAAAAATCTTTATTAATCCAAAACAATTAAGAAAATAAGACAAAGAAAAGGGAAAATGACAATGAAGTTCTAAAGGACCAATTTTATTCAAGGTAAATCCCAAGACATTCTGAAAGGCCAGTTAAGTCTCATGCTGTTTTTCACAAATCAGACTTATGAAGTGTAATAACCCCAATAAAATTTAAAATAAATAAATAAATAAATATATAGGTTAAACTTGCTTTAAGTGTGTTTATATTAGTTCTTGGAATAAATATAACAAGTTAGAGACTTGGTCTAGTGATAGCTGAGGAATACTTCATATGTCAGATCTCTAGTTCAAATCCGGAAAAGACCAAATGAAGAATCAATTTTTCTTCCTCCTTTTTGCTATGCGAAATTATCAAATTGCCCTTCTCCTATTGTGATATAATTCCTTCTCTTTTCCTTTCTCCAGCAGAATTGGTGCGTGAGTCAAGAAAGCTATAGGCTTCACTAAAAAATTTGAACCCTTGTCGTTTAGTCCTTCATCCATTATCATCATCCCTGTCGTTAAACTACTCACAGGTGACCTTAGGAGCGCTGAAAAAATCCACCATGGGAGACATTCAATAACTGGTTGTTCTCCCTTGTTTTCACTTCGTTGTCTTTTATCTTGCTGTCTATGAACGGTGCCAACATTCCAAACTTCATTGTCATTTTTCTTTCATCCATCTCAAGTGCTGTAAGTTCACCAAAAGTCTTTTGCTCTTCTCACGTTAGAGTCGTGCAGCAAACCTTCTCTTTTCTTCTTCTTCCTTTCAGCTCGTTATACAAAGCTGTGACTCATCTTGCTTCCTTGTTCAGTTTCAGTTGAGCGAGGTACAGATTATGGGATTTTTTCTGTTGCTACTGTCAAGTTTCTCAATTATGTTCTTAGTTTGTTATGCTTCCTTCTACTCGTCCTGATTCTTGCTCTGTTTTCTCAAATTTCGTTCATATGTTGCTAATGAATGGAAGAAATTAGCTTGCTAGAAATTGGCAGATTTGGTTCTCTTCACTTTCTTTTGAATAGTGCTTCATTTTTCCTCTTGCTCAGCCGTGAATTTCATTTTCCACCTCCCTTGCTGTATGCCGTTGGATCATTTAAGGTGAAGAATCTTGATCCCTTCTCTTTTTCTTCTTAGTAGCTAATGCACCTATGGGTATGATGAGATAACTTTGAAATTGCTTTTCATTTTTTTTATTTTCTGTTGTTACCTATGACTGCGTTAACAAAAAATATATGTAGTAGTATTAAAGAATAATGATGAATAGATGGGTCATAATTTTAGATTTAAATTGATTTTATTTGATTTGGTTAATGCTAAAGAATTTATTGAGGTGAAATTGGAAGAGATAAGCTTAGATATGTTGTTGGTGCCTATGAGATGTCATTGAAGGGCTTGTATGAAAAAAAAGTTATTAAAATTGTATATATTTATATTTTATAGGGTGTGTGGAAGAACAAGACCCTAAAAGGACTTAAAAGAAGAATACTTTTGGAAATTTAGAACTTTAACAAGTAAGTGAATAGCATTCTTTATGAGTATTCATTGAAAATCTTTTATTAAAATATTTCATTTTTATGAATTATGTTAGTTTTAGAAATTTGAAATAATGATGAAGAATAGTCATATTATGATTTGTGCAATTTCTCAAGAAATATATTTTTAATATTGATGAAGGCACCTTTGCCTATTGAATTTTAAAATTTCTTGATTACATGATTAGTGCAAGTTTGTACATTTATTATGGTGTATCGATTTGACAAGTTTCATATATTTAAAGTAATTCATGTGAGTTTGATCTTGAGAATGAAAATTTGACTTCACAAATAATTATTTCTCTCGCATGTTTGAAACAGGATTTCTAAGAGAACTCTATACATAACACTACTACTACTAACGGCAATTCCGTTAGTCCGTAGCACGCTATGGTTAAACACTAGCTAGTTTATTTCGTGAGTTTTATTCTCACGTTTGGTATTTGTGGGCTGTGTGTCCACGTTTGTTTTGTGGCTTTGGCTATGTTTGGTTACTTACCCTCATGGATTGTGTGTCCACGTTTGTTTTCGTGGCATAAGTCGCATTTGGTTATTTACCCTCGTGGACTGAGTGTCCACATTTGTAATCTGTTCTGTTGAGTTCTCAAAATTTTAAATGTTGAGTATTATGTGTTTTCAAAATTTACTTGATTTTAACTAGTAATTTGTATCACTTTGAGTTATATGAGAGCAGATCGTTTTCTTTAAGCATGATAACATAAATTATTTTCAATTTACTCTTATTTTATAAATATGGTTATGACTTACATGTTTATAAATTTTGATGGAATTTCTTTTAACTAGCTGGCACTATTATTAGAAATTATTGATTAAAATTTTAAGAAATTTTTTCATGGGAATGCTATTCACTGGAAAATTATTTTGACCTCAGATTTGTTAGCTGACGCTGATCCCACCAACGACCTCTAAAAGGGCAACTAGCTACAGTGGGTGGACCTTTTGATTGGTATTGTTGCTTTAATGTAAATATATAATCTGTATGTCTTTTTGATTTGGAAGAAATAGCAGATGCTCCACATAGGTTGTTGATGAATTTTATTTTTGGTCTGCATATTGGTTGTTGGCTGGAAGGAGCTACACTCCTGATTTATACTGATATTTGTAAAATTTTTGTTGTAGAATTTTCGGGAGATCCTAGTTACAGGGGAGGTTTTGCCGAAATTTCTACAAAAACGTTGACACTTTCTTATGACAATGAATTTAAAGAAGTTATTTTAATTCTCATATAATTTGATTGAATTTTATTCTTCTCTTGAAAAATAAAATAAATATTCATTTGGAGGCTTACGGGAATGTGAGATTGGTTCACACTCGTGCCGGTCACCCTTTATTTTGGGGCATGACACGAAGGAAATGATGAAAATGCCCCTATGATTAAATATAACACGTACATTCATCAGCTCCAGCATTTCCCTCCCAATTTGTCTCTTTCCTGCCATTAATGAGAGCTGCATATAAGTGGTGGGGCTGCACATTGAAGAATACCATTCCTAAAACAGAGTTGTGCTTGGAAGAAGTAGAGTTGCCTTAATTACTGACTCAAGGAAGCTCAAGGAGTTGTACTGGTGCATTAGACAGGTGTGTCTTTTTTTTTTTAAATCCTGGCATCTGAACAAAAAAGTTTACTCCATTAAGGTCTGATTTCTTGCAAAATGGCTCTTATAAGGGAAAAGATGGAACGGTTTATTGCAACTAAACATGAAAGATTTTTTTAATTTCACATTTCTAAAGATTTGGCATGAAGATTTGACATTTTGCAACTGAAAGTGTAAGAATTTATCATCGAGTGTCCATATCTTAAGATGGAATGCTGTCACTATTTCACTGATGCAGAAATCACTTATGTCAAAAGTAACTTATTTCTAAATGATATATTATTACATTTTATTCTGTTTATTATAAGTTGATATTATTGGATACGATGGAAAGTAGTTGTTTCAAGAAAAATTTTTGTTATTTTCATTTTGGTAGAGATATTGTAAAAGATATGCAAGGGATAATGCATTATGATGGGGGGAGTTGTAATGGAAGAATGATTAGAGAAGGAATGTCTCTTGAAGGACTTGTTAGATTAATTTCATCATGCTTGAATTGTGATTTAAATGGAATAGAGTTGAAGTACATAGTAAAGTTTGATTGTAATGCTCTTTCAGACTTTAAAGATGATGAAGGGATAAATCAATTAATGAAATTGAATGATAATTTTGCTCATGTGTACATCATTGGGAAGATACAACAAAGTATAGAGGCAACAAGAGATTCAATTGATGGGTAAGTTTTTTTAATAATTGCATGATTAAATATTATGCTAATATGAATATGAATGATAGTAATAAACATGATTTGAATGGAAATGTAGAGCAAGATATTCAGCTGAGAATTCATATGTTACACAAGATCTTGAAGTTCTACTATGTGCAATACAAAGTATCCCAACACTAATACCTAAGCTAAATGCAACAAAGTGAAAGGATTTGCTAGTAGGACCTGGGTAGATTTTTGTGAGTGCTGATAATTGTAGACAAGCAATCTACAAGTATAGTATTGCACTATGCATGTTAATTATCTTCATAGCTCATAGGAGAAAATATACAATGGCATTATGCATCATGTTGAGACCCATGAGATGTCAAAGCCAAATGCATTGAAAGTATCTAAGCTCATAAATCAAACCTTTTTGCTGCCTCCTAGAATATCTCGATTAGCTGGCAGACCTCGTTATGTCAGGATTGAGTCTCAATATCAGTAAAAAAAAAGGTTTATCATTGTTCTCATTATCATGAAGCAGGTCGTACACAAGAGAGGTGTAGAAATCTAAACCCAAGTTGATGTTATTGTAAATGGGTTACCACATGAACTTGAATTTAGGTGATATACATATATGGGTAGTTTTAGATCAAGTTAGATTTGGTTAACATATATAGGCTTTTGTACATATATATTGGTAGTATTAAGGAATTTTTTTAGTACATAGCAACCCCTCTTTTACAAATCCAAGTTCATGATTTTGTGTATGTAGACAACTGATATGTTCAAATGCATTAGATGAATTAATACATGTAGCTTATATGTATAGTTCATATCTTCTGTAATCACTAAAAATGTGTTATCTTAAAATTTTAAACAGAGGTTGCAAATTATTTGTAAGGCAGTTGCAAAATTTGGTATGTCAATTGCAAATTACTGGAGCCATGTGCTAAAATAATTTGGTAGCTTTACAAGTTTAAGAATTCAAAAGTTATTCCACCCAAAATTTTGAGAATGAATTGCAAATTATTCGTAAGGAAGTTGCAAAATTTAGTACGTTAGTTGCAAAGTACTGGAGCCACGTCCTAAAATAATTTGGCAGCTTTGCATGTTCAAGAATTCAAAAGTTATTCCACTCAAAATTTTGAGAAGGAGTTGCAAATTATTCATAATAAAGTTGCAAAATTTGGTATGTCAATTGCAAATTACTGGAGCGTTATCCTAAAATAATTTGATAGCTTTGTAAGTTCAAGAATTCAAAAGTTGTTCCACCTAAAATTTTAAGAAGGAGTTGCAAATTTTTTGTAATGAAGTTGCAAAATTTGGTATGTCAGTTGCAAATTATTGAAGCCATGTCCTAAAATAATTTGGTGGCTTTGCAAGTTCAAGAATTCAATAGTTCTCCCACCCAAAATTTTGAGAAGGAGTTGCATATTATTTGTAAAAAAGTTGTAAAATCTGGTGTCTCAATTGCAAATTACTAGAGCATTGTCCTACAATAATAACTTTAAGAATTCAATAGTTCTTCCACCCAAAATTTTGAAAAGAAGTTGCAAATTATTTATAAGAAAGTTGCAAAATCTGGTGTCTGAATTACAAATTACTGAAGCGTTGTTCTAGAATAATAACTTTCTTAAGAATTCAATGGTTCTTCCACCCAAAATTTTGACAAGCAATGGCAAATTTGTCTTAAGATAATTGCAAAACTGGGTACCTAAGTTGCTTGGCAACTTGATTGATTGGGTATAATGTATAACTTGAACATTACAAATACGTTTCAATATTAGAAGTTAGGAATAAAATTGTGAAACCAAATTACAGAGTTACAAAGTTGCAAACTTGATTAATTGGGTACAATGTATAACTTCAAACTTAAAATCCATTTAAGCATGTCCTCACTTGTACAAACTATATAGTCCCCCTTCACCTAAGACACTCGGAAAAAATTGAAGAACAAGCAATTTCTACATAATCAAAATGGTGAATGTTGATGAGGATTAGACTCTTCAGCTAGGTAAATGTATCACACCCATCAAAGATTAATGACCAAAACAGATTACAGATTAATGACCTAAGCAACTGATCACTTAGGGCAAAGAAGAGACATCAAACAAAACTAAAATAGAGATGACAGATAGCTTTACTGGATAGCCTAGGGAAGAGACGACAAAGAGCTTTACTCGCTTGCAATGAGACAGGGAAGAGACGACGAACAGGTCAAGGAAGAGTAGAGAAGGAGCAACCTCAAATTTTCATCAGCCAAATAAGGGTATTTTGGTCATTTCTCATTATATTAAAATGCTACTCAAGGACCTAGGGACTTAACTGGCCTTTCAGAATGTTTTGAGACTTACCATAAATAAAATTAATCCTTTGGGACTTAATTGTCATTTTCCCTAAAGAAAACCTTTACTTTTATCCTTCTCAACATTATATGAAACATAAAAATATAATTAATTATATAAATAGCAACTTGGTCCTTAAATTACCAACTCAAATATCTCCCAAAAATCTCAAATTTCTATTTTAACTTTAATTACAAAACACATATGCCTCTTAGGATTATCTAATCAATAATGACATATCTATCAGAATTCAAAATTTTGCCACGTAAAATTCAAAATTTTCTCTTTTAAATATTTATCAAACATCCTTTACTTTGCACGATATTTAGACAATAAAACCAAGTTCCTATCCTCTTAAATTCCCTTTCCAAAGATGGTCCTATATAAATATGTGAACTAATCATCTTTTAACTTCTATTGAAGCGAATTGTCTTCTAATTCCTATTTAGTTAACAATAATATAATTACCATATGTATCTTGTTATCATATAGCAAATTCTCCTAATTAGGCATTTCATCAAACATCTTATATGCATTAATCTATAAACTAAAATTCTAAGTTATTTCTCTCCAAATCTCATTCCAACGGTTTCCAAAATCAATATTTGAGGACTTCCCAAATTTTTTATTCATTCAACACCAACCATTTAATTAACTCAAGGAAAATTAAATTTAAATTATTTCTCTGCAACATCCAACACAAAAGTAATTTATCAACCCAAAAATCATGCTTTTAATCTCCTTATCACACACAACGGCAGCAAGAAGGAATTCACAGCTCAGCCCAAATAAGACACGTACAAAATAAGTGAAGGAAAATAGGACCTGAAGCACCTACCTCAAACCAGCAAAGTTAGAAGCAAAAAGAGAAATTTAGCTGAGCAAAAATGGAGGATGAAACCAGTGCACTCACTGCCACGCACGGTCAAACACAGCACTGACACTAAACCTCGAAGAAACAGGGGAAGCCATCAGACAAACCAAGAAAAGTAGGGGAACAAGAATGAACGGATGCTAATGCACCCACTATCGCGAACACAAGGTGATAGCAACGTTGAGCCAGAAAGAAGAGGCCACTTGCACAAATCAAAGGAAGAACAGGGGAGGAAGGATGAAAGGAATAGAGGATTCGAGTATCCATGGTCACCGGTGACAGTGGCAAGAGGGAACGGTGGAAGGATGAAATGAAGAATGGGGAAAGAAGCTTTTGGATCTCAACCTCTCTCTTGCTCTCTCGCTATCCCATGCGAAACTGAATTGGAGGAGGAAGCAAAAAAAAAATATATATATATCTGATGGTGCCAGGGCATAATGGTAATTTTATAAAGGATGAAAAGCAAAAATAATCCTACTCTTGCAACTGAAAGATTCAAACCTCAGACCTCAAATTTAACAACAACGATATTTGCCACTAAACCATCAGTTTGCCTTGAAAAGTTTATTTAAAGAAGTGTGTGTGTGTGTATATATATATTATTTTTATATATATTTTTTGTGAGTTATTACAATGTGAGTTATTACAATGTACATGAACATTTCTTTGTTGACATAACAAATTTTCCAATTCACTCAAAAGAGCTTTGTAGCATTTAAAGCTATTATCACATTATTTATCAACAATCATATATTTTTTAAAAATTCAAATAATTTGATACTAAAGTTTTAAATTTATAATCATTGTGTGTGTATGTGTGTGTTATGTTGTAAGAGGGTTTTTAGCATTATTATAAGTATATTAAGACCCTAATATACTCTATATTCAGGGAGTTGGGAAAAAAATATCAATTAATGTGGTAAGAGGAGAGCCCTGTACTTTGAGAACATTTCAAGTAAGTGGATAGCATCTCAAGTGATATTACAATAAAATTTTCTTTATCAAAATATTATATTTTTATGCAAATTCTTTTACAACAACAATGTGATTATTAGATATTTTGTTTATTAAATTACTTTAATTTGTGAAATTATTTTATCAAAAATGATTATTTTAGTTAATTAGTAAATACAAGTTTGGATTGTTCTGATAAATCCCCAAAAGTATGAGATTTTAATTAATTGATGATTTCATACTCTAATGGTTTTTAATTAGCAATTGTTATTATTTTTATTTATTTATTTATTTAATCATTTTGGATTTGTCAAAATTAAATGTTAAAACTACTTTGTTGTTATAAATTTAAAGTTTCTCGATATTGAAGTTATATAGAACTTTTATTTCATGTTTACAAATTTATTTACATTGAATTGTTTTCTCTTTAATTTATGTAAATGTTATAGTTTCTTCATTTTGATTCTACAAAAATATCATAGTTGGGGCATTATTCACTAAAAAATATTTTTGGTTTCAGATAGCTTGTACCTTCCTCTGATCCTTCAAGGGATTTTGCTACTCGATTGAAGTTGTGAGGCCTTTTTGGTTAATCTTTATTTTATATGAAATTTTAATTTATACATTGTATTTTATAAATAACATTATAGGTGCTCCACATAGGCTATGATTAGAGTCTTTATTTTGCAGATAATTTGTATGTTGGCCTTTACTTTGTAGATATTTTGTCTGTTGGCGGGTAGAAGTTGAGCTCCTACATGTTATAATATTTCTTTAAAAAATTTTGTATTGTAAAATTTTAGGGAAATCCTATTCTCAAGGGAAATTTTGTTAGAATTTTCACAAAAATATTAAAGCTTCATTTAAATGAAAAGTATTTTCAAAATGAAACATTTCTTGAATTAGGCTTAAGGAATGTGTGTTTAGGTGCATATCCTGTGCCAGTCACTCCCATTTTTGGGGTGTGACAATATAGAGGATATATTATGTGATATTGGCATTGAAGCCTTTAAGAAAGTGCACAAGTATGGTAGCTTATGCAATGATTCAAAAATGCCTTTGTATCTAGGATGTACAAAATATACACAACTAACAGCAGTGTTAAAGTTGTTTAACTTGAAAGCGAGATATGGGTGGAGTAATAATAGTTTCACAGAGTTGCTCAGACTATTGAAAGAAATGCTTCTAGAGGAAAATACAATTCCATGTAGTTACCATGAGGCAAAAAAAAAAAATTTGTGTCTAATGGGTTTGGGATACCAAAAGATATATACTTGCCCCGACGACTGTATATTGTATGGAAATGATTATGTAGTGTTGGATGCACGTCCAGTCTGTAGGACATTACATTACAAAGTAAGTATTTTTATAGTCAATATCTTAATCATATGATTAAAATTTTTTAACGACATTGGTTTCTATTTGCTTGCATGTTCTAGGATGCTCTTATAGAAGCATTCTCTGAAGGGACCTTTGTGTCTATTGGTAGAAAGGATATATTGACTACAGCCTTAGGGAGAAAAGAGCACCCCAACCATATTAGGGGGCTTCCAAAAGGCATGGGTATAAGACAATATTTTGAACCTCCACTATCTAATCTTGTACCAATACAGCAAGTGCAAGTGATGATAGCAGAATGCAATTCAAGCATGATAATGGAAATGCAATCAATGATTAGTAATCTGTAGATGCAACTGTAATGACCTTGAAATTTCATATATATATATATATATATATTCTCTCAATTTATATTTATTTAAATTAGTTTTTTGACAAATGAAAAGTGGTAATTTAGTGAAACTTATGCTAATAGTTTATTTGAAGGTCCAGAGTTTGAATTCTTTTGAACAATAGGTTAAATTTTATTAGTTTAAAATTTTGGAAAAAATTACAAAAAAGGCCGTTTCTCTTATATTATTAAGAAAAAATGTTATGCCTCTTTTGTAATTTTTGCAATTTCCTAATGTCTGAGCTTTTATTATCCCATCTCTCGGTCAGACCACGTACAAAAAAAAAAAAAAAAAAAAAACAGAGACTTCTGGATCCTTCAACACAAGGGTTCTAACTCTGCTCTTCTTTGATTTCTCCGGTGAGTTTCCAATGTCGTGCTGCCGGTCAAGCCTTCCCCTTTAGTCTGAAAATTTTCCTTTTCTTTTCTTCTCTTTTTGGTGGTGCATAGCGTTCTGGTCAGAGGAAGCTGGAGGATTTGGGCTAGATGTTTCGAATCTTCATCCAGCTCTTCCGTCCTCTGTCACTGTCTTCATCTCGTTCTTCTTCTTTTTTCATCATCCTGCAGCGTGTAGCTGGTGACCGTGGAGGAGTTCATAACTGTTGCTGTCTTCCTCATCTTTTTCCTGCTTTTATTTTCGTTCTGGTGTTGTCGGTGTCCGAGGAGCTGAGTAGTTAGAGCTGGAGGATCTATTTGTAAGTCACTTTGGTTCTTGGTTGGTTGTTGTGGCTGTATTCCTCCCCCCCTCTGATGCATCGTGTTCGGAATTTCCCTCCCCTGTTTAGCTTAAGGTGCGATTTCTTCTACCTTTTGCTGGCTTTGTTCGGAAATTTTTGGTACAAGAACTTCAAGTCTTCTCCATATTTATTTTCATGCGAGCGGGTGTGTGAGTTGATGAATTGAGTTGCAAAAACTTTCTCCTCTACTGCTGCTGCTGAACGTGACTGGTTGTATATATGTGTATGAAGGAAAAGCTTGATTAAAGATGAAATTTGTGGTCGTATAAGAGGAGGAGATGATGGAGTGGGTTTGAATTTTTATTGAAATTCATTATAGCATTGCTATCGAAAATTTTAAGGAAGTGATATTGAGGAAGAAGAGATTAATATGAGATTAAATATTGATACCCATAAATTGTTTGATTAAATGCTCGGAGAGTTTTTGCTTGACTGTATTTTCTAAATTTCTAATGATTGAGGCAAAAAGGATGATTGATTCAAATGTTATTTAGTAGAGTTTTAATTTGAGCATTGCAAAGGAGTTTATTTAAGAAGTTATTGAGGTCTTATTTGAGTTTGAATTGTTGAGAGTTACAAAATTGAAAGGGTTATAAAGTACATTATCATTTTGGAGGTTATATTTGAATGTTTGGAAATGGTTGGGTAATAGAATTAAAAGTTTCCTGTTTTATTGAATGGTTTGGAATGTCGCACATTAAATGTTTGGTAAAAAGCTTAAGAGAAAAAAAAATTATGAATGAATTGTGTTCTTAAAAATTTAAAATTATTATTGTTAATTTTAGTTGAGTAGGTGCTCTCAAAATGGGGTCTTGTTGGTTTTAAAAAAAATAAAGTCTGTTAAAATATTATTATATATTATATATTATAGGATGTTTGGAAGGAGGGAAGCTCAAATGGAGTCATAAGGAATGAGTTTGGAGCCTTGAGGATACTACAGGTAAGTGGATAGCGTCCCAACTAATTTTTTTCAATCGAAATTTCCTTTACTAAAATATTACGTTTTTCTGGAAATCATTTAATAGCATTAATGCGGTTATTGGATATTTGTTGATTAACATTTCTTTATTTGAGAAATTAGCTTTACAAATTTGAAATGTTATTTGATCAATCAAGTCAAGTTTGAACTTTGATTATGAAATTTTTATTTTATCAAATATTGAATTGATACAGAGAATGATTCATGCGAGTTCGACGTTGAAAATTTTTCTTTATTCAATAAATGCAAGCATGAGCATCGGATATGAAATTTAATTTTGGCAAGTTTTAATGTTTAAAAGTATTCATGCGAGTTTGATTTTGAGGATGAGAACTGTATCTTAAAAGTGATGATTTTCTCGCATGTTTGAAAATGGTTTTAAAAAGGGACTTTATATAGATCACTGGTTGCTAACGGCAGTTCCGTTAGCCCTTGGCGCGCCATGGTACACCTAGCTAGCAGGGTGTGTATAGGAGGTACTAGCCCCGTGCGATGGCCAACGCACGTGGAACGGAGGGATGGTTATTCGTGAGCATCGTACTCACGTTTGTTTCGTAGCTTCGGCTGCGTTTGATTACATACCCTTGTGGACTATGTGTCCACATTTGATTCGTGGCTTCGGCTGCGTTTGGTTATTTGCTCTCGTGGATTATGTGTTCACGTTTGTTTTCGTGGCAAGAGCCACGTTTGGTTATTTGCCCTTGTGGACTATATGTCCACGTTTGTTAATTATTCTGATAAGTCCCTATAATATGAATTTGATAATTTGGTAATTTTACATCCCATTGATTTTAATTAGTAAATTATTTATAATTATTGATTTTGTTTATTTGCTTCATTGCAATCAAGTGATAACATTATTTAATATGAGATTTTAATGGTTCGAGATTTTATTTAAACATTTTATAAAATCGTTTATTTTGAAATTTATTCAACTTTTATAAAGATCGTCGCTTCTTTAACTTACATAATGTTTACATTTTTTTTATGTTTAATTATTTATTGTTGGGACGTTATTCACTAGAAAAAATATTTTTGGTCTCAGATAGCGTAGCGGACCGTGTACCTCCATTAGATCCTTAAGGGCATTTTGCTTCTGGACTGAAGTTGAGACACCATTTTGGTTAATTTTTATTTTGATGTAAATTTATAATTCATATATCGTATTTTTACAAATAATGTTTTAGGTGCTCCACATAGATTATAGTTAGAGTCCTAATTATATATTGTGCTATTTGATTGTTGTGGAGGAGAGGAGTTCTCTTTTGCTGAGTTGATGTCATAGATTGTGATGAAATATTTTTTGAGGCTCTATGTTTTCGGGGAGGTTTTGTTAAACATTTTTACAAAAGTTTAAGAATATTTTATTAAAAAAATTGTTACAATGATTTTCTATCCTATTTTAAATGAATTAAAATATTATATTAAAGTTTCTTTAATTAAGGCTTAAGGGATATATGTTATGCATATATCTCGTGCCGATCACGTCTAATTTTTAGGGCGTGACAGCAACCACAACAAGCATTGAAATATGATAGTGTTACAGATCCAGTGTGTGATTCTAGCCTATCAGATCAAGGAATTCCATGCATGCTTTATGTGAAACGAGTAATTGCATATAAAAAAGTGTATAACCATGCAAGTATAGTCCACCACCAACAGATACAACATAACTAGTAAAGGTGATGGTTGAAGAGGTTGTAAATGCTAATACTCTATCCTATTCCCTATTGATGAGGTGCAAACAATAGGACAAGCTCAGTATAATTTCATTATTTGGTTGAAAAAGCTAATCCGATAGGTTACTAAAGAGGTATGAAAATATTACAATTTTTATTTTTTAATTAATATCATAGGTATTTCTAATTTTCATTATAAATTAATTATAAGAACTTCTATAATAAAAAGAATCTCTGGGCTCCAATCTCCAACCGGTGCAAGATAATTTGAAACAGTTGGCTTCAGTGGTGGTTGACATGAATGAATTTTCTAATGAAATAAATGTAATTGAAAAGATCATTGGGAAACACATTACGTCAGAGTCCCCAGAAAAGACATTAATGATCTCATTATTTTGAGTGGTTAGACTTGGGAATAATTTAAATTTTTACAATGTAAGTATTCATTTTTGTTTCTAAATTAATATTGTAATTTTTCTTAAATCATAACAATATATAATAAATCAAACCAGCATAACATTGGGCCGAATATAATTTTATCTTCAATGCGTAATTCGAAGTTGGATGAGATTGCAAGCACAACATGAACGCATGTGGTATCATCTTCTGCAATAAGCTAAGTAGTAGTAAATCTATTATAACATATATGAACTCAAATAATAATAAATATACTATCAATCAATTCTTATTAACCTAACTTCAGCTATTACAAAATTAAAAGATAATTAAAAAAGTTTTCTACTGCGCACAGGACTAAATTATTTAGTTGTGAGCTCAACTCTCATCACACTTGCTTGCTGACGTTCTGAACTAAATGCATTTTTCAATACATTGACGAGCCCAGCGCATCCAAAATAAAATAAATTGAAGAGTTAGAACTTCTTCAATACCAGTGTGATCATCGATCGGCACAAAACACTAGATGACTTTGTTCTTCTCTTGGGTGGTGGCGTTGACTGGGTTAGCTATACCATCTTCATCGTCTTTACGGATTTCATCCACATCACAAACTACATCATCCTTGGTCCCATAAAATAAAATAAGAACAATCCAGAGACTAAGTTCTCCAACTTGACGTAAATTGGAAGGCGTGATCCCAAAGGAAAATGTCCTATAAACCAAAGACATAGGTTAAGGAAAATGAAGATGAATGCAATGGCACTTATAAGATCTGCAAACAAGTCGTTATTGCTGACAACCAAACGTATGGCAGCCATGAATGCCACTGTCATGGTTATAAGAGCCCAATTGACAAAAGCCCTAGAGATATAAAAAGCTCGCAATGAAAAACGACGATCACCCAGATGCATCCAAGTAAGAATAACAGAACCGATAGTGGAGCAATACATAGAAATCGTGTTGAAAACCATAAATATTTTGAACAGGGTTTGATCTGTCAACACTGCCATGCCTCTTTCTTAGGGACTGAGTCATCCGAACTGTATAGCCCTCCTGGCACTGTGAAACCGGCTGCAAATGTCACTGTGGCTACCAGTACGGCCACAATTATGAGCGTGTTGGCCCCATCATTCACATTCCATTCTTTATTCGCCACAGGTTGTGATTGCCTTTGTTTATTTTCAATGGCCCGCGCGGCACCACCAGCAATTCCTAGAATCACATCTGCTCCGAGCTGCAAGGTGATCAAACCAAACAAGTAGATGTTTAGAACCTGTAAGAACAGAGAAAGATAATAATAGAACACAATGTATAAAGATGCTCATAAATCATACCTCTCGACGAGTCATTGGAAAGTTTCTCTGCGATCGGACAATATCTCTAGCTGTTAAACCCTGGTCATTTACAAGGTTCATTTTTATTCTCTTGTCACGTGAAAGATGCAGTAGAGTCCAAAGATGCAACTTTCTTGAAGCCAGATGCAGCGGTGTGTCTCCATTCAGGTCTTTCTCATTCACAGTTTTAGAATCAATCTTTGGATGCTTCAATAGGTATTTAACCATCGTGTTTTTTCCCCCTCATTGCTGCAATGTGAAGAATGTTTCGGCCTTCATTATTGAGCCACAAACTGGTACAAGGCCCTTGTATGCGTAGAAATTCTTTAACCACCCGAACACGGCCTTCACCACAAGCAACGTGAATCGGAAGATTTGCATTTGCGTTTTGTTGAAAGGCAACAAATGTGGATTTGTTTAATAGTATACGAACACCTTCCACGTAACCAGTGAGTGCTGCATAATGAAGGGGTGTGCTTTCATTTTCATCTCCGAGGAACATCAACTCTTTTTTTTGTCTACTATCTCCTTGAAAAGAGCTACACATAAATAAAAGCAGACATGTTTAATATATAAATAAAAGTGGATCAAACAAAAAAGCAGATCACTGATCCATTAATTTGTCATCACACACACACCAATATTGCGTTCTGATATGGCGGCATGAAGTGGAGAGTTTCCACGGCTCTTGTATATGACCCGTCTGATGGAAATGGAATTTGCAAGAGACGACGAAGAATTTCAGCGTTCCCACTTTGGACTGCCACATACATTGGAGAATCTGCTGGGTGAGTGTCCCAATAGAACGACAAAGTACTTTCACTTTGTTCACTTAAAATGAAAGCAAACCCCTCAGGATCTTTGCTTATAATAGCTTCGTGCAAAGCTGTATTCCCAACCTTATTGGGTAACATTATAAAGTTATTCTTACTGCTAGCATCGTCAAATTTGGACAGGATGACCTTCATCGCTTCAATACTCTTAGCTCTTGCAGCAACATGAAGTGCAGTGTCCTTCCTTTTGTTTGTCACAATCAGTAAAAAATTATTATCAACAAGCAGCTCTGCAATCCTTGTTCTCCCGTATTCAGCTGCAACATGAAGCAACGAATCACCCGAAGGAGTGGCTTGATATATAATGGTGGAACAATCAAGTTGTTTTTCTCTGCAAACTTTCTCCAAGACATCAAGAAACTTATTTACATCTTCATGCTCATCAACAACAGCGTTGTACAACTCATAACTCATGCTATCGTTAACAACGCCAATTTGAGTTTGATTAACTGATGATCTAAACTGCTTCTTCAACAGTTCCTGCAGCTTTTCGTAGCATGCCACCTTCCAGGATATTGAATCATTCGCTTTCATAGGAATTTCCACCTGGTCTGAATTTCTCATTCTAGCAAGTCCCTTGATCAAATTTCAACAATGGTGTTGAACCAATGAGAAGACGCTAAAGTATCGGCAGCAAATAGTGCAAAACAAGATGTGCAATCGGAAGAGTAGCTAGAGAAGAAATAAACTTGAAAGAGATGAAAGCAACTCAAGAACAAGAGAGTTTTAAAGCTGAGGAACAAGAAGAAATGAAAATGAGATCCGAGAAAAAGACGTATAGGAGCACATGGCTGCAGGAAACAAAGCGAAACGTTTGTTTCAATCAGATTCGTTACTTAGAAACTTACAGAGAGAAAAAGAGAGTCGTGAATGTGGTTATAGAATAAAGGAAGCTGATGTTGGAGAAGACACTGCCTGGACCAAAAACAGTGTGTTGAAACTTGAAAGGGAAAAAGAGAATCACATTCAAATATTTTAACCATCTAAATTTTCTTATGAACTTTAAAATTCTAATTATTATTCCTAATGCTCAAACGATATACTTTTCCGTGAACAAATAAAATTTTCTCTCTCTCATTTTTTTTGGGTGTGTTTTTCTCCCTTGAGTTACAATAGAGTTTAAATTTTAACAACCATTTTGCTCTAAAATTACTTTTTGTTCTTAGAGATTTTTAGGATTGCTACAGCGAGGTAAGTGACAACTTATATTATTTTTATTATTTGTTATTGTTACATTCGAGGGTTAACTGGATATGTATCCGACACGGACACGCATTCAGGACACGAAAACGCTGCAGCCCTTTTCCCAATTTTCGGTGGACATAGGTGGACGCGAGTCGAAACGGGTTGACATGGGCGAATGCGGGTCAGACATGGGCGAACGCGAAACTCTGTATTTTTCACTTTTTTTTTTTTACTTAGTCCCAACTCCAGAAATGCGATGCCCTAAGATTTTCAGCTCTAGTCGACCCCTTTCTCGTGTTTGCCGCTGTAATGACCTATGAATTTTATATAAAATTATATATATATATATATATACAAGTTTATGTTTTAATAGTACTTATATTAATCCTTAGGATAAGTTTGATAAGAAGAGAAGTTAGTGCAGTGGAAACCATTTAGATAGTCCATCAAAAGGGTATCAAGTTCGAATCCAATCAGCCCCTAAGGGTTTTATTTTTTTTTTTTAAACTTTATGAAATTACAAATCTGCCCTCATTTTTGTCAGATTTTTTTTCTTTTTCCCAGCATTCTCCAAACGTTTTGGGAGAGCAGAGAGAGAGAGTTAGAGAGCAGATGCCAAATCCTTGCTCTGTCTCTCATCGACTTCTACCTCCTACCTTCTCAATCACCGGTCATGCGTTGCTCGAATGAGTCGCTGTTGCCATCGTCGGTGTGCCTGTCACTGGTTCTTCCTCCGCGGCTGTGAGTTCTTCCTTTGTTTTACCATCACTCTTCCTCCTCTGTCACTACCTCAAGTATGTTCGACTTCTCTTCCTTTCTCGTTGCTGTTTCGTGTATGTGTGTAACTGATTGGGTGAGCTAAGATTTCTTTCTTTCTCTTGCTCATCCTGTCATCACCAGTTTGTTTATTTTTCTTAATTCATGGTGACAGTCCTTCCTCTCTACTGTTCATACCTGAAGCTACCTCCTTCTTTCTCTGTTGGTGTGTGTAGGAATTTTTAAGTTAGAAACTTGATCTTATCTCCTCTCCTCAAAAAAATTTCTATACGTGTGAATGGATGAAGAGATGGAGCTGATGCTGAAAAATTGTGTCCTGTAGATGCTGCTGTTGGTGCATGAATTTTCTTCCATAGTTTCGATTAGCTTTCTTCTGTTTGTCTTCTTTATGGTTGCTAATTCATGTCTGAAATTTTATACCCTTCATCTTGCTAATTTTCTGTGTGAGATTTTAATGGTTAAAGCTATAGAATTTTAGTGTGTTTGGCTGCTGCTCGTGTGTCTTAGAGAATAACAAATTCTAATGTTGAGCTGAAAATCCATCTTAAGCTTGATACTAATCTTCATATGGTCATAATTTTTGGAATAAATTAACTTGGTTGGAATGATTGATGTTGAAGGATTTGGTAAAATGAAGTTGGACGAGAAGAGGTTAGATACGATAATGGGAGATTATTGTCTATAAGATGCTTATTAAAATGCTTGTTAGAAGAATTGAATTTGACTTTAAAATTTCATAAATTCTTGTGGGAAGTAGAGTTAGCTTAGAAGTTATTAATCTATAAATTTAACTTGAAAGGTACTAAGGACATTTGACTATGAAATTAATAATATATGATTATTGGAATTCTTGGAGACCAATACTTTGTTGAGAAAATATTTAACGCTAGAATTGTTACGAGGAGATTGGAAAGGATACATATTGGTGCCTTGACAAAATGTTGATGAGAAATATATTTTTTATATATAACTTCAGTTTAAAGTTTCAAATGTTGATGGGAAATTTTGCTTGGTATTGTTACTTTTTATATAAATATTTTAGTACTAATACATTTTAAATCTAGAAGAAAGATTAGTTGCTTTACATAGATTGCTGTTAGGATTTTATTTTGATCTATATACTATTGTAGACTGAAAGGAGCTAAGCTCCTCATCGATACTATTTTTTTTGGAAAAAAAAATACTAAAGTCTTGTTATGACAATTAATATTAATAGTGTTAGAATTTCTATATAATCTGATTACTTTTAAAATGAAGGGGAAGGTGGGAATAGAAGTTGAAAGTGTAACTCTTGTAATAACTACTATAATGGCTCTTATTCTAAAGCTAAATTTCATTTTAACGCCATCTCCTCATGCTATCGTTAACAACGCCAATTTGAGTTTGATTAACTGATGATCTAAACTGCTTCTTCAACAGTTCCTGCAGCTTTTCGTAGCATGCCACCTTCCAGGATATTGAATCATTCGCTTTCATAGGAATTTCCACCTGGTCTGAATTTCTCATTCTAGCAAGTCCCTTGATCAAATTTCAACAATGGTGTTGAACCAATGAGAAGACGCTAAAGTATCGGCAGCAAATAGTGCAAAACAAGATGTGCAATCGGAAGAGTAGCTAGAGAAGAAATAAACTTGAAAGAGATGAAAGCAACTCAAGAACAAGAGAGTTTTAAAGCTGAGGAACAAGAAGAAATGAAAATGAGATCCGAGAAAAAGACGTATAGGAGCACATGGCTGCAGGAAACAAAGCGAAACGTTTGTTTCAATCAGATTCGTTACTTAGAAACTTACAGAGAGAAAAAGAGAGCCGTGAATGTGGTTATAGAATAAAGGAAGCTGATGTTGGAGAAGACACTGCCTGGACCAAAAAAAGTGTGTTGAAACTTGAAAGGGAAAAAGAGAATCACATTCAGATATTTTAACCATCTAAATTTTCTTATGAACTTTAAAATTCTAATTATTATTCCTAATGCTCAAACGATATACTTTTCCGTGAACAAATAAATTTTTTTTTTTGTTCTCTCTCTCATTTTTTTTTGGGTGTGTTTTTCTCCCTTGAGTTACAATAGAGTTTAAATTTTAACAACCATTTTGCTCTAAAATTACTTTTTGTTCTTAGAGATTTTTAGGATTGCTGCAGCGAGGTAAGTGACAACTTATATTATTTTTATTATTTGTTATTGTTATATTCGAGGTTTAACTGGATATGTATCCGACACGGACACGCATTCAGGACACGAAAACGCTGCAGCCCTTTTCCTAATTTTCGGTGGACATAGGTGGACACGAGTCGAGATGGGTTGACACGGGCGAATGCAGGTCAGACATGGGCGAACGCGAAACTCAGTGTTTTTCACTTTTTTTTTTTTACTTAGTCCCAACTCCAGAAATGCGATGCCCTAAGATTTTCAGCTTCAGTCGACCCCTTTCTCACATTTGCCGCTGTAATGACCTATGAATTTTATATAAAATTTTATATATATATATATATATAAGTTTATGTTTTAATAGTACTTATACTAATTCTTAGGACAAGTTTGACAAAAAGAGAAGTTAGTGTAGTGGAGACCATTTAGATAGTCCATCAAAGGGGTGTCAAGTTCGAATCTGATCAGCCCCTGAGGGTTTTATTTTTATTTTTATACTTTATGAAATTACAAATCTGCCCTCATCTTTATCAGATTTTTTTTCTTTTTCCTAGCATTCTCCGAACGTTTTGGGAGAGCAGAGAGAGAGAGTTAGAGAGCAGATGCCAAATCCTTGCTTTGTCTCTCATCGACTTCTACCTCCTACCTTCTCAATCACCGGTCATGCGTTGCTCGCATGAGTCGCTGTTGCCATCGTCGGTGTGCCTGTCACTGGTTCTTCCTCCGCGGCTGTGAGTTCTTCCTTTGTTTTACCATCACTCTTCCTCCTCTGTCACTACCTCAAGTATGTTCGACTTCTCTTCCTTTCTCGTTGCTGTTTCGTGTATGTGTGTAACTGATTGGGTGAGCTAAGATTTCTTTCGTTCTCTTGCTCATCCTGCCATCACCGGTTTGTTTATTTTTCTTGATTCATGGTGATAGTCCTTCCTCTCTACTGTTCATACCTGAAGCTACCTCCTTCTTTCTCTGTTGGTGCGTGTAGGAATTTTCAGGTTAGAAACTTGATCTTATCTCCTTTCCTCGAAAAAATTTCTGTACGTGTGAATGGATGAAGAGATGGAGCTGATGCTGAAAAATTGTCTCCTATAGATGCTGCTGTTGGTGCATGAATTTTCTTCCATAGTTTCAATTAGCTTTCTTCTGTTTGTCTTCTTTATGGTTGCTAATTCATGTCTGAAATTTTATACCCTTCATCTTGCTAATTTTCTGTGTGAGATTTTAATGGTTAAAGCTATGGAATTTTGGTGTGTTTGGCTGCTGCTCGTGTGTCTTAGAGAATAACAAATTCTAATGTTGAGCTGAAAATCCATCTTAAGCTTGATACTAATCTTCATATGGTCATAATTTTTGGAATAAATTAACTTGGTTGTAATGATTGATGTTGAAGGATTTGGTAAAATGAAGTTGGACGAGAGGAGGTTAGATACGATAATGGGAGATTATTGTCTATAAGATGCTTATTAAAATGCTTGTTAGAAGAATTGAATTTGACTTTAAAATTTCATAAATTCTTGTGGGAAGTAGAGTTAGCTTAGAAGTTATTAATCTATAAATTTAACTTGAAAGGTACAAATGACATTTGACTATGAAATTAATAATATATGATTATTGGAATTCTTGAAGACCGATACTTTGTTGAGAAAATATTTAACGCTAGAATTGTTATGAGGAGATTGGAAAGGATACATATTGGTGCCTTGACAAAGTGCTAATGAGAAATATATTTTTTTATATATAACTTCAGTTTAAACTTTCAAATTTATTATAGTTTATTAGTGGTGGGAATGTTAAAAAGGAATTATTGTACTGGTTGAGGGTTGACTAGAATTTTAATATGATTTATAGGTAATTTGAAAGAGGAGAAATTTGATCAATGGTGAGAGGTGAATTTTAGTTTTGGAAATTTCAGGTAAGTGGATACCATCCCAACTAATTGTCTAATAAACTTTTTACTAAAATATTACATTTTTATACAAATCCTTTTTATAGCAACAATGTGATTATTAGATATTTTGTTGACTAAAGTATTTTATTTTTGTGAAGTTTTCTTTACCAGATTTGATAATTTTAATTTATCAGTAAATACAAGTTTGGATTTTAATTATGGAATTTTCATTCTGGAAATTATTGAATTGCTACAAAGAATGATTCATGCGAGTTCAATATTGAAAATGAAAATTTTATTTATAGTGATTATATTCTCGTGTGTTTGAAATTGGTTTGAAAGTGAATTTCAAGGAGACTTTATACAAAACACTAGTTGCTAACGACAGTTTTGTCAGCCCTTGGCGCGCCATGATACACCCAACTAGCAGGGTACTTATAGGAGGTGCTAGCCCCATGTGATGGCCAACGCATGTGGAACGGAGGGATGGTTATTCATGAGCATTATACTCACGTTTGATTTCGTGGCTTTGAGCCACGTTTGGTTAGCATGACCTCATGGACTATGTGTGTTCGCATTTGTTTTGTAGCTTCGGCTGCGTTTGGTTACTTATCCTTGTGGACTATGTGCCCACGTTTGTCTTCATGACATAAGCCGCATTTGGATTATTTACCTTCGTAGACTGTGTCCACGTTTGTTAATTGTTCTGATAAGTCCCTATAATTATAATTTGATTATTTGGTAATTTTATATTTCACTGGTTCTTACTTAGTAACTTGTTTATAAGTATTTATTTCATTTACATACTTTCTTGAAATCAAGTGATAATAACAATTTTCATGATAGTTCAATGATTTACAATTTTATTTAAATTTTATAGAGCCATTTCATTCCAAAGCTTAAGGAATTTTTATGGAAGAAGTTGCCACTTTGGTTACATAATTATCTTGAAATTTTTTGTTTATTTATGATTAATTATTTATTATTGGGATGATATTCACTGGAAAAATTTATTTGGGTCTCAAATTCATTAGTTGATGCTAATCCTACCACCGACCTCAACAGGGGCAACATAGTTATACTGGGTGGAAAATTTTGCTTGGTATTGTTACTTTTTATATAAATATTTTAGTACTAATACATTTTAAATCTAGAAGAAAGATTAGTTTCTCTACATAGATTGTTGTTAGGATTTTATTTTGATCTATATACTGTTGTACACTGGAAGGAGCTAAGCTCCTCATCGATACTATTTTTTTTTTTGGAAAAAAAAATGTTGAAGTCTTGTTATGACAATTAATATTAATAGTGTTAGAATTTCTATATAATCTGATTACTTTTAAAATGAAGGGGAAGGTGGGAATAGAAGTTGAAAGTGTAACTATTGTAATAACTACTATAATGGCTCTTATTCTAGAGCTAAATTTCATTTGTTGAGGATCTTTAAAAAGGGTATTGCTATATGCCCGAAAGTTAATGATAGTTGTTTAGGTGAAATGCGAAAAGCTCAAGAAGAGGCTGAGAATAGAACAAAACCAAGACATGTGCCATTGCCAACTCCAACTGAGAGCTTGTCTCCTTTATGTCAAAGGGGTTCTACCCCTATTCAAAGTGAACACAATCAGGGAAAAAGGAGGGCAACAAATACAATAGAAAGAGATTTCCAACAAGGAGCTAGAGATAATTTAACTGCTAAAATTGCTAGAGTGTTCTATTCGGCTAACTTGTCTTTCAATTTGGCATGTAACCCATATTTTATTAGTGCATTTCAATATGCTGCCAACAATGTAATTCCTGGTTTTAAACCTCCTAGTTATAATGCACTAAGATCTATTTTGTTGCAAAAAGAAAGGGCCAATGTTGAAAGGCAACTTGAATCAATCAAAGGGACTTAGAATCATAAGGGGGTAAGTATAGTTACGAATGGTTGGACAGATATACAAAGAAGGCCATTAATTAATTTTATGGTTGTAAGTGATGGAAGCCCCATGTTTTTGAAGGCAATTGATGCAACTAGTGAGTATAAAGACAGATTTTACATGGCTGACTTGATAAAAAAAGTGGTTGAAGAAGTGGGGCCTTATAAAGTTATACAAGTAATCACTGATAATGCACCTATTTGTAAATTTGTAGGTAAGATGGTGGAAGATGAATATCCTCACATCTTTTAGACACCATGTATGGTGCATACACTTAATCTTTCCTTGAAGAATATATGTGCAATAAAAAATATAGAGGCAAATGAAATTGTTTATGGAGAATGTCGTTGGATCACTAAGGTGAGGGATGATGCAGTCTTCATCCGAACATTTATCATGAATCATTCTGTGAGATTGGCCATGTTTAATGAATTTGTGCCATTAAAGTTTCTTGCAATAGCCGAAACAAGATTTGCATCAACAATTTTAATGTTGAAGAGATTCAAACTTATCAAAACTTCTCTTCGTACACTGGTCATTAGTGACTAATGGAATGCTTATAGAGATGATGATGTTGGAAAGGCTGCTACTGTAAAGGACATAATTCTTAATGATCTTTGGTTGGAGAAGATTGATTATATTCTCTCTTTCACTAAACCAATTTATGATATGTTGAGATTTATTGACACAGATAGACCCACACTTCATTTGATTTATAAGATGTGGGATTCAATGATAGAGCAAATCAAGAAATCAATTTATAAGCATGAGCGAAAATCACTTTCTGAGTACTTTTCATTTTATGAAGTTGTTTATAACATCATCATTGATCGATGGACAAAGAGTGCCACTCCACTACATTGTCTTGCCCACTCACTGAATCCTAGGTATGTTATTCTTGTTTTTGATCATGAAATTCTTTTCTTTATCATTTTTACATCACAACTCCAATTGATGTTATTATATTATTGTAGGTATTATACAACACAATGGCTTAAAGGTAGACCAAATAGAGTTTCTCCACATAGAGATGTTGAAATATCAATTGAGAGGAAAAAGTGCTTTAAAAGGATGTTTCCAGATGAAGAAGAGAGGAAATTGGTTATGAATGAATTTTTAAAGTTTTCTGGATGTTCAGATGAGTTCTCTTTTGTTGATTCCATACAAGATAGATGGATATTAGAGGTTAAGGTTTAGTGAAGCAATCATGGTGCTGATGCTCCTAAACTTCAAGGAATTGCATTGAAACTTCTCAATCAACCATCCTCATCATCTTGTTTTGAAAGAAACTGGAGCACTTATTCTTTTGTTCATTCACTAAAGAGAAACAAGATGCTTCTAAAAAGCGCAGAGAACTTAGTTTTTGTTCATTTAAATCTTCATCTTCTTTCAAGAAAGAGTGAGAAGTATTCCACTGGAGAAAGCAAATTATAGGATATTAATGGAGATTGTTAGAAAATAAATGATGCTAAAAATCTTGAAGTTGCAAGTTTATCTCTAGATAAGCCAATTTTGGAGAGAGAACTTATAGGAGAAAGTGGTGGTGTCAATGAAGATGGGGAAGATTAGAATTACTTTAAGTTGATAATTATCTTTTGCCACTTGATAGTGTTTAAGTGCTTAACTACTTATTGTATTATATTTTGTGATGGCATTAAACATCTTGAAATTGTATTTTTAGACATCCAAATATTTAATATTTAATTATTTATATAGCCGTACCCGTATCCTAAAATTTTGAAAAATAGCCATGTCCACGTACCGTATTGTATCGTACCCAATACTCGTACTTGTATTAGTGCTTCTTAGATGAGGAATCTGGTCACTAGAGCTAGCGGGTTGGTCATGAGTTCTTTTCTGCTGGTTTAGTGTTATTGAATCCATTTTTTCCTTCCTTTAGTAGGCATCATGCTAGGTTTCTCTCCCCTATTTTATGTTGTCGAATCGCTTACTGTCGCAGTGTTAGTTAGCTTGTTCATTCACTAGCTTTTCTTTTCATCTGTTGCTGGCATTTATGCGCACGTCGAAGACTCTTCCTTCCTTCTCCATTAGAGCAGCTGAGGGAGTTTGTTGATTCCTCTGTCTTAATCTATATTGTCTTTTTGGAAGTTGTGGAGGTTTCAGTCTCTTTCTTCACTTCTCCATTGGCTTGCTTGGTGAGTTGAATTTCATCTTCCTCCTTTTGTAGCAAATCTTTTTTAGGTTTGCTAATTGGGTTGTTGTTGAACTAGATATTCTCTCTCTCTCTGTTCAAGTATGGTTCGCAGAGAGGGGTGTGATGGGGATTCAAGCAAGCTGGAATTAATTATAAGGAATACATTTATATATATAGATATAGATATAAAGAATTTTATCTATATTTCCTCTGGCTGTTGCTTCAGGATCCTATGTAGGGGTTTGAATTTTCTTAGTTAAATTGATTTTTAGAGTGAATTGGGTGACGTTGAAGAAATGAAATATGGGAGACTGTTTAATCTAAATATTTATAATGGGAATTATCGGAAGGAGATTGAAAGAAAGGAGAGCTTGGTAATAGTTTGAGTATGACATTAGTACTAACTATTTGAATCCCTGGGAAATATATGATTGTGGATAAGTTTTATGATAAAAGATGAGAATACTAGAAGTTCTTATGAGTGGGTTGGAAATGATGCATGTTTGGTAATTTGACAAAAGATTAAGGGGGAGATGGTATTTTATTCAAATAATGAGCTACAAGGATTGTTATGTGTAAAGTTTAAATTTCAAATTTATTATAGTTAAATTTTGATAATAGTAACATTGGGAGAAAATAATTGAATTTATAGAAAGCTTATTAAAAAAATCTTAATTTAATTTATAGGTTATTTAGGGGAGGAGGAATTTGATTGACGGGTGAGAAGTGAATTTTTAACTCTAAGAATTTCAAGTAAGTGGATAACGTCCTAACTGATTTCCTAATAAAATTTCCTTTACTAAAATATTATATTTTTATGCAAATAATTTTATAACAACAATGTGAGTATTGGATAATTTGTTGATTAAACTTCTTTATTTTATAAAATTACCTTGATCACTTTTGAAATGTTAATTATTCAAGAAATATAAATTTGGACTTTGATTATGGGATTTCATTTTGAGAATTATTGAATTGCTATGGAAAAATGATTCATACGAGTTTGACATTGAAAATGAAAATTCTATTTTGAAAATAATGATTTTCTCATATGTTTGAGAATAGATTTGAAGGCAACTTTATATAGAACACTGGTTGCTAACGACAATTTCATTAGCCCTTGACGTACCATAGTGAACGACTAGCTAGTTTGATTTTGTAAGCTCTGTTCTCACGTTTGTTATTTATGGTTATTGTACTCACTTTTGTTTTCGTGGCTTCGAGCCACATTCAGTTAGCATTATCCTCGTGGACTGTGTGTCCATATTTTTTTTTTGTAACTTTAGCTGTGTTTGGTTACATATCCTTGTGGACTATATGTCCATGTTTGTCTTCATAGCATAAGCTGTGTTTGATTATTTACCTTTGTAGATTATGTATCCATGTTTGTTATTTGTTTTGATAAGTCTCTATAATTATGAGTTTTTAATTATTTGATGAATCTATTTTATTGGTTTGATTAGTTACATATTTATAATTATTTAACATAGTTAATTGCTTTATTTAAATTAAATGATAATGACATTTGATATGATATTTTAATGAATCAAGATTTTATTTAAAGTTTCACAGACCCCTTCGTGTTGAAGTTTATTAAATATTTTTTTTGCAAAAATTGTTGTCTCTAGCACACATAATTATTTTAAACTTTCTTTTTATACATATTTAATTACTTATTGTTCGGATGCTATTCACTAGAAAGTTATTTGGTCTCAGATTCATTAATTGGCACTAATCCTATTGCTGACATCTAAACGGCAAAAAAGTGTTTTGGGTGGTGGTATTTCACTTAGCATTATCTCCTTTTGACATAAACATTTGAACTGATGTATTTTATTCTGAAAGTAAGGTTAGTTAGCTTCACATAGCCTGTGGCTAGATTTCTATTATGGTATATGTTGTTTGCTAGTTGGAAGGAGCTAAGCTCCTGGTTGATATTATATTTTGTGTAAAATATTGATAGATTAAAATTTTTGGGAGATTCTATTTACTAAGGAGATTATGCTGAAATTTCTATAAAATATTAAAATTTTCAATATAATATTTTTATTAAATATGTTATAATTTTTAGTACAAATTTTACTATGTTTTAAAATAAAAAAAAATTCTCATTTTAGGGCTTAAAGGATGTGTGATATGGTTCATGTCCCATGCCAGTCACCTTCTGTTTTCGGGGTGTGACAGAAGTATTTCTGTTCAGACATGTGATAAAAAGATTTTTTAAAAAAATCACTAACATAATTTAAATTTTTGAATCCGTATTTATAAAATTAAAGTTAAGATTTGATAACGTCGTAAGCTTGCAATTTAAAAAGGTATAATTAGCTGGTTGCATAATTTCATAAGAAAGTTACATTTGATGTTTGGGACTAAATTAATATGATAATTCCAAAGAAAAATACATATAGGTCCCACATAGAGAACTTATTCACAAGTAAGTTCTTTAGATTTGTGAAAATACACCTAAATCCTAATGGACTTGTTTGTAATTAATTAACTTCCCTTGTAAGAAGACTCAAATTCTTTTAAACTTACCCCTCTTTAACTGACGTTGGCTAACCACTAGTAGCATTGGTCGATTGGCTAGCATTAACCAGTGGATGACAACCTTTGACTAGTTAATTTTTTTTTGAAAGAATATTTTATTGAAATATAAGAAGAACTTTAGAAATATGAGTGGATTCCCAGAAAGCTCTTCTTTAGAAACCCCAACTACTGTCCTTGACCCTATAAATATTTTTTAACCTTTTATTTGATCGTCTTCCTTCTATTGTAAAAAGAACCCTTGCCCAAAAATAGAAAATCTTGTAGGATATATTGTTGTCCTTGCCGATGCTTGTATCCCAACAACCCAAATTCTTTTTCTTAATCCCCACAAACTATATCATCATGGATACTCTTTCACATTTATGAGTCAAACATAACATGTTTACAAGTAAATTTTCCAGATTTAGAACTCAAACTTCTTCAAGCATACAAGATTAAGAATCTAATATTCATAAATCAAAATTCATAAATTTACAAGCCAAAAATTAAATAATTTATAAATTAGTTTTTAAGAAAATTAATACTTGTAATATTACAAGTCAATATCTTAAATTTGCAACTGAATTTACATAATTTTTGCTATGGATCATTGCATAAATTTTTCCCCCCTCAATTGCTGGCTTCTTTTTCACAATGTTGATTTACTTAGTCAATTATTGTTTATTTCATATTTTAAAAATTCCAAATCCCTAGTCATTACAGAAATGCTCCAAGTCTAAAAAAAATGAATACATATAAAGGTGCGGGCGTACATTAATCAATCACAACTGTCTTCATAGTTGATAGTGTGTTTTTTTTAAAAAAAATTTTGTACTACAAGTATTTTTGTAATGAATTTTTAATATTTAACAACGGCTAAGATTCAAATTACATTAATATATATTCTACTCTAGATTTTAAAAAATATACACACATTTTAAAGTGAAAAAAGGATAAAATATTTCCATAATAAAATATTATTGACCCAAAAAAAACATAATTAAATATGTTCTTATAATTATAACGTTTATTTGGCCAGGTTTGCTTTCTTTCTTGCTAAGATTTGATGCAATGAGTATTTTTTAAGCCTGGAGACATGTCTAATTTTGAAGAACTCTAGGACCCCATTTACTTAAACATTTTCTCATAAAAATTAGAGATGCAATAATAATTATTGGCTTTTTCGTAGGGAAAAGAGTAAATATGTAAGAGATTTCATGCAACTTAAAAAAAATCCTGAATAGTTCCAAAAGTTAAATTTTACCTTGCCTACTCAAATATTAATTTGAATCATTTAAATTAAAGTGGAATATTCAAATTAGTGATGAGTAGATTTGTTAAAAAATTATTTTTTTATTATGATAGTCTTAATATAAAATATAAATGTAAAAACTTTAAATCTAAACCGTTCAAATCTATTAATGGAATGAAGTAATGATGCTCGTTGTAATTATGGGGAGCACAAAAGACCTTGCCTCTGTCACCGTCTCCTGTCTCTGGCTTTCTAGCTAGAGACCTTCTCTTTTCGATCATTCCGTCCATTCTCTCTAAAATGACTTGTTTACTTTATCCTTTCTTCTAT
>NW_026555538.1:0-61673 GCF_029017545.1 Prosopis cineraria | reverse complement strand
TCTGATCAAGGTCAGTTATCTTCTTCCAACATGTCTTTGCAGGCTTTGCAGTATCATCATTAGAGAGAGCACTCTTGGAAAGCTCAGAAGCCAATAGAATGGACAATTCCACCTTCCCAGGAGAAACATCACAGTATGTGCTAAGATTACTCATGAACTCCTCCTCTATCAATTGTATCTTGTCACTTACATTATCCTTACCATCTAGGAAGCCCCAATAGAAAACCACATTAGACTCAGTTTTCTCAGCATCCACATATTCTGTTGGATTGGGGTCACAAAATCCTTGGATTTCCTCCAACTGCACAAGTGAGACCACAAAAGGAAATGAAGAAAACATATAAAGAGGATACTGTTGGCAACAACCACCTCCTATCATCACTAGAGGGAGCTCGAAGTGAAGATAAGTGCTTGCGGATTATCATATGGTTGGTCCATTTATGAAATATTTTGACATATTTCTAAGGGGACACTTTAATTACTAGTGAATTTTATTTAAAAAAAAATTCTGTGAAGAATGAAAATAATACATTGCAGTCTTTTGACAGTGCTACTAACATCTATCTCCATTATTTCTTGCTACTCTAGTACAAGAAATTCTGTAGCCATGTGATCAATAAAAGTTTGAAGTTACACTGAAGATAAATTATTTAGATAGTGAGATAAAAGCCTACACTCATTGCTGACCAACGACCACTCTTGTAATTCATTGAACTCCATGACCATTTTCATAAGTGATGAGAATCTGATATCAAAGGTCTAAATTGTAACTTAATAGATAGTATAGTACAAGTGAGGTGCATACCATGAGAAGAAGCCAACGAAACCGTGACTTGACCCAGCCAACCCAATCTCCAAGACTATCTTTATTAGGAGAAGAGAGGTAAATCTTGGCAAATAATGAATATTCTTTTGAATACGGAAAAGGCTCAGAAATACTATCCCAATGGAAGTCTGAGTTAAAAAGATCCTTCAATGCAGCCAAATAAAGAAATGAGACTCGAGACATATCCATAAGCAAATATGTTTTAAATTCATGACACATATGCTATTTATTGAAAACAACATTAGAGTATACTTCAACTGCAGTTATCAAACAAAACTAGAAAGCCACTACAGCATATGAAGCAATATGATCAAGTGCGCCACTACAGCATATGAAGCAATATGATCAAGTGCCTCTGAATAAAATTGTTGACAAAGAAGTAAGGTAAGATGACAAGTATATCTATGTTAATTTTTAAAAAAAAAAATAACATACCCATGTCATATGACATCCTCGTAGAAACTCATCCCTAATTCGATAGAATGTGCTTCTAGTAATATTTGAATGGCAATACTCATAAGGACTAGAAGGAAGCTGTATAGGCATCAAGGATCGCGTCTCCATAACATCTGTAACTATTGGGACATTCCTTCTTGTACCATTACTGGTTTAGGCCAGGGCCAAAATGCAAATGTTTGAAAAAAGTGCATAATTAGAGCGTTCAAGGAGGCGTTTGGATATCTTTGACAAATAAAAGCTGCAAGGACAGCCAAGTGAACTCCTCCCAAATATCCAAGTAACTGAAAGAAGAATTTATTTCAACGTAAGCTTAAAGGCTGTGTACATAAGCACATACCTGAAGCAAAGAATGTAAGTGAACACTACTCTAGTACAAATGCACTTACAGTTCCATACACTCCTCGCCTTTTTGCCCATAATTTAAGAAATCTCAGCATAGATTGAAAATTCTGGAAACAATTCTTGCAAATATGAGACCACAAAACCAAAATGGACCCGGAGGAATGAAGCAAAAGAGGACCAACTGGTTTCTATCGTTTCCCAAATTAATCAGCAAGACACTCTTCTGGTTTTATATTTTTTGTGTTACACAGACATATGTGACTAAAGTCAGAAAAACTGATGTTGCAAGACAAGAAAGATTGGCATGCATTTTACCTTCACATTTGGAACAAGCTGAAGAATATGCTTATTTGCACGAACTCCAGACAGGCTTTTCCAGCTGGTACCATCAATATTCCTCATTAATAATGGGTTTAATATGTCTACATTCTGTGGACCAAAGGCTCAGCAATCCAATATATCCAGGAAATATATAAGAAGGGTGAAGGAATTTATTAAACAAAGGAAAAAAAATAAAAAAATAAAACAGTGTTGTAGCACTAAAACTAAACAACTAATTAAAGGGACGATGACATATTTAGCAGAAAATATTGAGCATGAATATTCAAGAATTTATTAACTCTTCACATATGTAATTGCTCCAACAATCATGTTAACAAAGTTTTATACTTAATGAGTGGCAAAATAAACAGTTTTATACTTAAAAACCAAAAATACTCACCTCACGAACATATAATACTTTAAGTCGGGCATATGGTAGATCAATGGAAATTCCATCAAACTTAAACCGCATTAGAGGCACTTTTGCACCCTTAACACACTGTATCTCAGCTACTTCGGGTCTGTTTTTAAGCATGTCATGCAAATGAACAAAAAAGTCCTCCTGCATAAATCATAGGCATGGAAATCAAGACAATTATTGCACTGCCAAATAGAAATTTTTTGATAAATAGAAGAATATAATAATAGACTTACAGACATTGAAGCAAAGAAAGGAGCAACACAGAGAGCATCAATATCAGATTCTGGACTGTGAACCTGAACATATTCAGAAGTTCAGAAGACAAAACAAGTTTTTTGACATGTCAACAAGTTGTAGCAAATCACAATAAATTAAAATAGGAAAAAATTAATCTTTTAGTCCTTCAACTTTTAACTCACTTGTAACTCAGTCCCTCAATTATGACTCGTTACGATTCAGTCCTTCAACTATAACTCGCTGCAACTCAGTCCCTTAACTTTTGATTTACCTATAACTCGGTCCTTATTTTTTATTTTTTTTTTAAATTTTTTTATCAAATAAGAGGGATAAAAAAATGCTCACATATTATTTTAAAATACCCTCTTCTTATTTATTAATGTGAGATAGAAGTTAACATGAAAAAAAAAATTAACAAAAGTTAAGGGACTAATTTGTAAGTGATTCAAAAGTTGAGGGATTGAGTCATAGGCAAGTTATGGTTGAGGGATTGAGTCACAGCGAGTCATAGTTGAGGGACTGAGTTACAAGTGACTTAAAAGTTAGAGAATAAAAGATTAATTTTCCCATTAAAATATAACTTTCATCTGAACATTAAAAAGTAAAAAATACAGTTTTCAGCTTCAATAGTCATTAATGCCCCCCTCCCCAAAAAAAAAAGAAAAAAGAAAAAGAAACTTAGATAGTAAAAGGATCAAGTAAAACCAAGTAACAGTGCTAGAAATCAACAGTATTTTATTCATCAAGGAGCATCTAAGTCTAATAAAGCTAGGGTATCAATGAGTTGGGAGCTTGCTTCCTTTATTTATGCCTGTGTATACTTTAAGTGAAAGCCTGTAGTTCAGTCATGTGTCAATTAAAAAATTCACATGTCTAGAAAGTGAGCATTTTATGAACACACACAGACACGTAAATTTTTGCAAAGGAGCCCTTGAATCAGGCAAAGAACTTTAATAGTGAAAATGCAATATGATCAACCAAATTCTAATTGTTATATCTCCGAACTTCCACCACATGGCCAAGACATAAAGTATAAATAGCAAACAAACATCTTTGACATTGGATGATACAAACTGAAATTGAGAGGACGTACTCCAAGGCCATAAGATCCATAGGCCATATGGTGGCTGAAGTGGTAGAGATTTTATGCTCGGGAAGTCCATGATTCTGAGCAACCTTCTTAATCCATGATAAAACAATCTACAAAGTTATGTGCAATATCAAATAAACAGTTTCAGAAATGAGGTGATACAATAGAAGTGCTGGATTGGTAATTGATTGATAATATCATCAAGATAGTACAACGTAGAACATTTAAAACAATCATTCCAGCGCAAGCAAACAAATAAACAAGGGAATTCTAACTTGAACCTCCGCATTCACCCTGTGGCAGCTAGTAATCTTCACATAAGGTGATCTGATCAAAATGTCCTTATTCTTTCTCTAAAAGGCGCAATAAATGTAATGTATTTTATTCAGGTCATTAGCTACAGCACAAATTTCTACAACTCCAAATTGAATGATCTTGCACCTATAGTGCTGTGGAAAAATACCTGGAATACACTGACATCGATTATTAGGTGAAAGAGTGGGATTTTTTTTTTTTTTTTATCAAAACTTGCAACAGAGATTGCTAACATTCACATAACTAATATAGAGAGTAGCATTGCCCATAAATAACAATGCATCTTACAAGAGTAACATATACATCAACAGAAGTTTAAGGCAATGGAATTACAATGCAATCCTACAATTGTAATGAAACGCATTGGAATCGTAAACTCATGATATTCCATCATGTAGAATCACGGAAATGCTGTCAAACTATCAATACCAACATCTTTCCTACATGTGAAAGAATCAAGAAAATATGATTTCACAGCGATGGAAGAAAAACGCATTTCCCTTTCTTTAAGGAAGCGAATTAGAAAGCACCTTTAAAAAAGACCAGCTTTTACACCAAAGGTTACGATGTAACTCACCATGGTGCCAAAAAAAAAAGAAGAAGAAGAAGAAAGAAAGAAAAGAAAGCATCTTTTAAAAAGATGGTTTTAGAATGTTTTGACAACTACTAGTCTATTATTACAATTTCTCCAAGAGGGAAAAAGAGCGGAGGTGTAGATGTCAGTATCCATAGCCCTAATAGATCAAAATCACAATTTATTGACTAAAAATATGGAATTGTCACAGGCAAGACAAATCACAATTCTATTTCCCAATCAAAACGCTTAAAATTCCAAATACCCTTAGAAAGACCAGAAAAAAGGACGCATTACCTAACGCAGCAGTAACGCACGGAAGACTAGATATTGCGGAAAGTAGAAAGATTAAAAGGAGGAGACCAGGTAAAATGCTATATTGAGCGAGAAAAACCTGTTTGAGCTTCTGAATGGCAACTTTCCTTCTTGACTCCTCTTCTGGCGACGGTACAAGTCCTTCATCGGCCATCAACTGCAAATTAAATTGAACCCAGAATCACAAAGCCACGAACTAAAAAACACACAACCCACGCCACAAGAAAAAAGAATATTGCAACAAGCAAGAACTGCAAGAAAACAAAGAAAAAGAAATAGTTGCCTCCAGAAGAAATATGACCTGATGCAGAGACATTGATCTTTCCTCGTCTACCTTGATTAAAAGAGCTGGGTTCAGAGGGCGCAGTGCAAGAGCGGGTAAGGTTGGATGATGACGAACCACCACCCCGGAGGGTGGCAGCGGCGGCACAAAAGGGTCAGTCAACGTAGATGTAGGGCAAAGAAAGGGAATGCTGGGGTTCACATTTCCAGAATCATCGAACTGGTTATGCAAACCAGGAAGGGAAACGATGCCACTTTGAATTGGCTGGTGAAAAGCATGCCCTTCCATACAAATAGCCAGCCCCGCCAAAAGAAAAATATGGCCTGGGAAAAGACAAATCGGGAAGATGCTCAAATAAAAAGGCAAAATCGATTCCAATGGCCAGCGTTAGTTCCTCCCGAATCCAAAAAGCAAAAGGATTGTTAATTCAGTTGCTTTCCGTTACGATCCTCGCCAATAAGAATTCACAAGCCACCCTATACTTAGAACAGCTCTCGCCTTTCTTTATCTCTCTCTACGCGACTCCCTCTTTTATATCCCTCGTTCTGCTCTGCTTTGCATGCTTCCTCTTCCTTGGAGAGACCATTCGAGGTCACTCTGCTGTGAGCTCATTCAGTCATTCCAACCTACGCCGCATCAGACACGTGTCACCTGCGGGGATCCAAAGATTTGTTGGTGATGCATGGCACGTGACCCGAATTTGTTAGCCGCGTTTTCCCATGGTCGGTCCGATGTAAATGCCCCGAATCTTGGGATTTTCTTTTGATAAATAAGATTTAATTTTATCTCAGCAGGTTTTACATCATTACAATCAATTTTTTAAAAATTTTAAACTAAATTTGCCACACGAGTGTTAATGTTTTGTCAAGTTAGTATACATAGTGGCAATGCTTTTTATTTTTAATCAACATTTTTGGGGAAAATTAATTGGCTGGAAAGAGTAATCCAAAAGGAGATTAGAATAATCAAACAATCTAGAAACTGGCGGGAGCATCTTAAAAATCTAACTTAAAAATTAGGAAAAATAACATCCAAGGACCATTATTTGATATTTATATGAGATAAAGATTAGATGATTTGATAATAGCACTGCAATCTTCTGACCCTTTTGACAAAGAACCCCTCCATAAGCGAAAAGATTAAAATGCCCTCATAGTTTAAAAAAGAAAAGAAACCCCATTGTTGCCAGAGGTGAGGTCGCCAGAACCCCTGTTGCCAGTGACATTTTATTTGAGAAGTAAGGTTTTTAGGTGGCCGAGGATGAATTTGATCTTATAATCCTTAACTACCTAAAAAGCTTGATCGTTACTAGGCTACCAAGCCCTTTAATAATATATGGCAAAAAAAAAATATTAGTAAACCAAGCACAAAAATTACTTCTATGTAATAATCTAATGGTATGTTGTTAATTTTTGAACAAGACTTGTTGTTTTACAAATATTATTTGTTAATCTGACATGGACAATTACAAATTAAGGGCTTCAAAACTTTACTCATTTTACTTGTTGAATATTCCAATGTATTGTTGTCAATCACGAATATGTTGTTGTCAAAATTAAACGAGTAATTGTTAATAAATGACTAACACATATAACTAAACTCTTTCTATCAATTTTTCTAACTTGTTAAAACTGTAATAAATTATTGTTAATTTCAAATGAATTATTGTTATTTTACAAGTGTCACTTGTTAATCTGACATAAACAATCACAAATTAGAGGCTTCAAAACTTCACTCTTTTTACTTGTTAAATGTCCCAATGTATTATTATCAATCACGAATAGATTGTTGTCAAAACCAAACAGATACTTGTCAATGAATGACTAACTCGTATAACTAAACCTTTTATATCATTTTTTCTATTTTGTTAAAACCATAATAGATTCTTGTTAATTTTAAATGAATTCTTATTATTTTATAAATGTTACTTGTTAATCTAACATAGATAATTATAAATTGGGGGCTTTAAAATTTTACTTATTTTACTTGTTAAACGTCCAATGTGTTATTGTTAAAACCAAATGAATACTTGTTAAAAAAATTGATAAGAAGACTTAGTACGTGTTAGTCATTCACTAACAAATATTCGTTTAGTTTTGACAACAACCTATCCGTTGACAACAATATATTGGGACGTTTAACAAGTAAAATGAGTGAAGTTTTGAAACCTCCAATTTGTAATTATTCATGTCAGATTAACAAGTGACATTTGTAAAATAACAACAATTCATTTGAAATTAACAAGAATCTATTATGGTTTTAACAAGTTAGAAAAATTGATAGGAAGGGTTTAATTGTATGTGTTAGTTATTTACTGACAAGTACCCGTTTGGTTTTGACAATTTATTCGTGATTGATAACAATACATTGAGATGTTTGACAAATAAAATAGTGAAGTTTTAAAGCCCCTATTTTGTAATTGTTCATATCAAATTAACAAGTGATATTTGTAAAATAATAAGTTTCATTCAAAAATTAACAACACACCATTAGGTTATTACATGAAAGTAATTTTATACTTGGTTTACTACTTATATTTTTGTTTGCCATATATTATTAAAGGGCTTGGTGGCCACTAAGCCACCAAGCTTTTTAGATGGCCAAGAGTTATAGGATCAAACCCACCCTTGACCACTTAAAAACCTTACTTAAATAAAATGTTGCCGGTGATCTCGTCAGTAATAGGGGCTCCGATGGCCGATTAGTGCTGGCTGTAATACCTCTATCAATTAAACACATAACTAGCGTAAAAATTAATCTTAAGGTAAAGATTCTATGATAATATTAACTAATTAAATTAATAATAAGAGATATCATGAAAAAGAAAGATTAACCTCAGCAATATAAAAATTTAAAAAGTTAAGTAAAAAAAAATCTTGTAGGGATGGGATCTCATTAATTATTTAATCTCAAAACTAGGTTTAAAAATTTATTTAAACATTATAAATTAGAGTAAAAAGTATTTGGAAAGTATGAATATCAATTAGAGTTGAAAATAGGTTAAAATAAAGTAAAAAAGGGTTATTTTCACTTAATAGGGGTACTTGACTATAGTTAGAGCATAATAAGCGACGACCAACACTTTCAGTAAAGACTTAGCTATAGCCAATTCCCTTTTAGTTGTGGCCAAATGCTCTTAGCCACTCTTTGGCTATGGCCAACAATCTTTAAGCTGCGACCAAGACTTCATGACAGTATCTGTCATGACACATTCCAATCATAAACTTCTGACATGCATAACTTTTGACTCATACCTTCAATTGAGGTGATTCAAACGCTTACACATCAAAAATTTTATAATCTAACTAATAGTTTTGGTTTCACATCAATCCAACATCATATGAAGAATTTAGACACCCAAAACTAAAACTTTACATTTTTACCTCTAAACCATCAACCAAGTGTTCAAAACTCAAAAAATAAGCCATTAGCTCACACAAGGGCTTAAACAACACTCAATGAGTCTTAATACACTTGTCCAAATAGTTAAAAGTATCAAAAAACTCTTAATACAAGAATTGATCACTCAATCTCTATAAAACACATAATGAGAGGGTAAAAATGTAACTTTTTACATTCAAGTTAAATAATCACCCAAAATATGTAAAACTCATTTAACTTGTTAAAATATACTTGTTCAAATTATCTTGGCTCACTACCATAGTTAGTTTAGGTGTTAGGACTCTATTATAGCTATGACAATTTAAAAATGCCTAAAATTAAAGTTTAAGGCTGCCATTACAAATGAACTTCAAATAAACATAAACCAACATGAAAAACCCTTAGTGTTGGCAAAATAATGTCAATTACACATAGATTAACTAGAGACTTTACAAGATAAGCTCTAGTTCTTTAGCATCGATGCCTTCCCTTTTTCCTTATCCTTATCGTCTCTTATAATGATATTAATAAATGGGAATGAGATTAAAAAATCTCAATAACAAAGAGACTTAATTAAAGCATATTAAAGCGTAGCACATATAAACGAATAAGCAATTTATATCACATGAGTCAATCACACATTAATCACATCATAACACAAGATAGTATGCCGCATAATCAATACAACCACCTTATATCTCTCTTTATATCTTCTAATTGAACCTAAACTCATATCGGTATAGTCCGTGTGACTGGATTAGCCCCTCTCTCCAATTGTGAGGAGTCACTCGGTCAAAGGCTCCCATACTCACTTTTAGATTATGGGTTCTCCTTACTCGAATTTTAGGGTGTTATAAGTATCCGACCCACATTGTCTAATCCAAGATCAGTGATACTAAGCATCATGCTCGCTCATGTCATACGCATAGGTTGTTGACAATACTAAGAACATATAATAATGAAATATGTCAACCATTATGCACAAACTCAGTAAAAGCCATACCACGTGGATTTATTATTCTAATCTTCTACTATTCTAGGGTGAACTCCTATCCATTATGATCATGCAAGTTCAGTCAACATATGCAAATATATATTCATGCATATCTCAATAACTCAACACATTCATAAACAAAACTTGCAGGTTATCATATAGCCATAAAGTATTTTTATCACTATTAGGCTTGTTTATCGCATAACATTAACTCAGAGTCACTATATTAACTAACATGTCCATATTACCCATCTCAAGCCAATGATAACTTAGCAAAATTTACAGTTGTAGACACTATAATATACAATAATTAAAATTTTTGATTACCTTAACTCTTGGTTTACCAATAAAGAATACTCGTGAATATTAAATGGAGCCTCTAATAAGCTCAATAGCACCAATAATGGTTAATCTACAATCAAATACACCAATAATCATTAATGACTAATTATCCTTAATTAACTCTAATTAAGGCTTAAATTCAAAAATTCTATTGTAATCATCTACCAACAACTAAGTTCATTTTTAGGTTTCATTAGTTTACTTGGACTTTCATTAGTCTGATCAACACCACTAATAATTCATAATTTTCTTAGCTCAACAAATTAGCTCTAAAGTTTATTCCAAACTCCACCTTGAAATCCTAAAACATCAATAACATCATAACCCAAAGGTTAAGCATTTAAATAAACTCTCATTAATCCCATTAAAGTTAGAATTTTAAGCAAACTCACAACTCAATTTTAGATTCGTAAAGAATTACCCAAAAACCATAGCGAAAATGCACAAGAGAAGAAGAGGAGAGGTTATAAGTACTTACCCAAATAATTAGAAGCTCCAAATAAACTCAACTGGATGTCTACAATAAACTCTAACAGAGTCTTTTTTGTTTACCTTCGAACTCCCACTCAAAACTCTAATTTTTAAGCTGAAAAGCAAGTTTGAAAGCTTAAAAATCGACTCTTGGCTACGACCAAGGATCAAAATTTTAGATTTCAAATATTGTCCATCTAATTAAGCCTAAATATAGCTCAATACCACCTAGGGTCCAATTTTAAGTCTTGATTAGGATCTGATATACCTATTAGCCATTCATACATTATTATTATTGTTATTGTTGTTGTTGTTGTTGTTGTTGTTGTTATTTAGTCCAAGTTAACTCTCAATTATCTAATTTATCCTTAATTACCCAACTATCCTTAAGTAAAAATTTTTGGGATGTTACACCAGCGATGATAAGGGTTATTATTGTCAAATCATTTGGTCCTTATCTCATATAAATATTACACAGTGATCTTTGGATGCTATTTTTCCCAAAAATTAAGGTTAAATAACAATTTTACCCTTAAATTATATATACATGAACACCTAAGATCCTAAATTTATTTTTAGTATGATATTTTCTTTTAACTTTTTAAAATATTACAATGTCATTCATATCATTAATAAAAGTTAACTTTGACTATTAGTTGACAAAAAAATTATAAAAAATGGCTTAAAAATAAAAAAAATAATCAAAAATTATAGACATGTATCCAAAAAGATTATAGAAAATGACAAAAAAAATAAATTATTTTTATAATTTTTTTGTCAACTAATAATCAAATTTATCATTTATCAATGATAAAAGTTAAAAAAAATTGCACCAAAATGAGTTTATGATTATGTTTTGGACTCATAATTTAGGGGTAGATTTATTATTTAATTCTAAAATTTGCAACATTTTGTTTTATTATTTAATTTCAAAACAGCCCAAAATTCCAGAGAGGCCCAACTCACAGATTTACTGTGACTATCTTACTAATCAAGACTTTGGGTTTGGTCTTTAACCTCCATGTTACATGATCCCCAGACTCTCAGTGATGATTATAGCACATCACGCTTTCCCTCCAGGCCTCCAAGTCCGAACCATCCAATCAGTCCTAATCTCTCACCTAAACCTTGTGTCCAGCTTCATGACGTCTTCGATATAGGAAGGACATAAATATATACGTTTTCGTTTCTTGCCCATAAATGTGTGCATCGTGCGCTAGTATATTGGGACACAACGGCCAATTTTTCCCACTAAAACATACCAGTACTTCTCTGATGCTAGAAGCAACAACCACATTCACATGGTTAGCAAAAAGAAACCACATTCACATGAGTCACTTTCATATATCTAATTTGCCATTATTAGCAAATTAGTTGTTATAAAATTGCAAATTAAGGAATGTGATTATTAAATCATTAAAAGGCCTTTGATTCGTATTTAGATATTCTCAAATCTTTCAATCTTAATATTGAATTAATTCAATCTTTTAGTGTCCAAATGTCATTCTCCCATTATTTTATTTCATTTTTGGCTTGGCGTTTTAAAAATTCCTAAATTTTATAAGAGTTGAAAACTGTGGATTTTTTTTTAAATTTGGGAAAAAATCAGTAAAAACAAAACAAAACAAAACTGAACGAATATAGGGTTTGGACTTCGGATAAGAATTATGATATCCTATCCAGATTCGTCCACACACGACACACCTCAATGGAAAGTTCAAGTGCATCCTGGAAAGTATCATCAAAATGATCTCAAGTTGGAAAATTTAAAAATAATTGTGAAATGACATGGTTCGTTGATTCAAAAAAAATAACAATAAATTGATTATTTGTATTAACAGTTGGGAAGGAAATCCCAAGACAATATCCGGAAACGCCGCTACTTAATGTTTCATTCAGTCTCCGACTCAAGAACGATCAAAAATATGCCGGAAAATCAATTGACAGCTTAAGGAGAATCGAAGCAAATCAATAGTTATTTTGAAATTAGATGTACAGATATTGAAGAGAGAAAGAACAAGAGGAAGGTGAATTAGAGAGTACAGCCACAGAAGAGGAAGAAGCAGCAGAGCATGGAGAGCAAGGCTAGAGACTCCACCGCCATCACGAAAGCCCATGCGACGTCGTCCACTATGGAGAAATCGAAATTCAGCCTCCGCAGACTTTCCAGGTTCCACTCGGTCGTCCACCGGAACACCGATGACGGCAGAGAAAACTCGAACTCCGGCCATCGGAAGGTCTCCGCGTACCACCACCTCCACCTCGAGCACATCTTGCCGGAGGAATTAAACGAGCCTGTTTAGAACCTTTTTAAGATATATTTTTGGGTATTTACTCGGCCTCTTTGATGATCTATAGATTACACAGATGAATAAAGAGGGTGTGAAGACGCTGAGACGGTGCAGCATGTGTAGACGTGTAGGTGTGGGGTGGTTGGCGCGTGATATCTTCTTGCCAATCATTAGGATTTGATTTTCTCATTGATTTTTCTTACCATAGTTTTCTCATTGATTTTGTCCACAGTCTTGTACATGAGTTAAGTTTATTTGTTCATCAGTGATTAATCATTTTTCTGTTTCTACAGCTAATTATGGATAAAGGTACATTTTTATCCTTAATGTTTTTTCCAAGTAGCATCTAATATCCTAAAGTATTTTGCGCCGTGTTTTTGCCTCTAAAGTAATTAATTTGGAGCATCCATTATCTTGATGTTAAATACCCAATGTTGATTGTTAGCTAATGCTTACTAGGATTGAAATTTGACTGAAAAAATTCCACCTATCATGCCACCTAGATTTAGTTGATTTGTTGACTAAAAAATGAAAGGGCGAAAAGGGAACTTGATTGAATCTAAAATTTCATCTTCTTCTCCTTCAATTGAATATGAACTTTCATCTCCTCCTTCTTCTCCTTGGATCTCTTTCTCATTCTCCTTCAATCTTCAGGCTCCTTCAAACTTCATCTCCATCTCCTTGCTCATTGTCACTCACCATCCTCTAGCATGGTCACCGTCACTTCAGATCCGCAGCATATTGGAAGTAAACTCGACACGAGAGCTCGGGCAAAGGAAGCTGATAGGGAGAGGAAGGATCCAATGGTCATCTGTGTTGTTGGGTTCGAAGGTCGAGAGCACAAGGTTGTTCGTGTTACAAGGATTGAAGGTTAATAGCATAAGGTCAATGGCATTGTTGGGTTCAAAGGTTCTATGTGGTTGGAAAACTTTGGTGATCTAGCATCGTCATATTGGCCAAGGCTTCTCTCACATAGTGCTATAGCACTTGCTTTACCACTATGCCTCAAATCTGGTTCAAACTTATTCAAGTTCATGTCTTTGCGATCCAAGAATCTCCAGCCTAGATCTGATTCGATCCTCCTTTGTTAATCTGGTTTCCTTCTCCTTTGGGCTTCTTTTCTTACTTTCGAATATATCAAACTCTTCATCTCCTGCAATTTCATCTGACAGATGTTGTTGAATAACATGTTCGATTTGTTGATTGTTAAATCTATGAACCATGATCTTGTTAGCTTTGTTGATTGTTGAATTTGTAAACCGTGACTAGTTCAATTGCCACGCCTTAGATTCGTTTTGATTTTGTTGAATAATATGTTCTTATTGAATAAAGATTGTTTGATTTTGTTGCTTATGTTTAATTTTTATTGATTTGCTTATGGATATGATTCATAAATTTGTTTGCAATGGTGTTGTGGAGGCGATGGATCCCAATGAAGGCTTGAGCTTTTTCTATCCAGATTGATGGTGCTCATAGTGTGTTAGATGAATCTCCATTTTACCCTTCACAAGTCACTACCCTCTTCCACTAGGATCCATGTTGATTCCATTTTGCATGTTTTGGGTCAAATTTCTTACTCTCTCCTCAACTTAACAGTTAACATTTGATGATTTAACACTAGAGGCAAAATTTCTCTAAATTAATTACTTAAGGGGTAAAAATGCTACACGAAATACCTTAGAATACTAAGTGTTCCTTGAAAAAAAACATTAAGAATAAAAATGCACGTTTACCCTTACCTCGTATATGTATCTGTCTATGTTACTGTAATATAAAATAGGGTAAATGGGCAAAAATACATGTAAAGTGGTCAGCCGGGGACATCCAGTATCCTAAAGTGAGGAAAAGGGCAAAAATATCTATAACGTTACATTGGTGGGTGTAAAAGTGACCAAACCATTAACTTTGACTGTTAAATGCTGACTGTGCATGTCATGTATCAGTCTTTGCTGACATGGACTAATAAAGGGGTAAAAATACCTATGAAATTATTGGCTAGGAGTAAAAATACCCAATACGTCATCGGCCAGAAGCAAAAATACCCATAACGTTTTCAGAATTGGTGCAAAAGTAACCAATCCATCAAATCTCTTTATTGTTGGCCATTTAGCTAACAGCTAAGCAGAAGTTGACTATTTTTTCATTGATATAGATAAAAATATTCCCAGATAAATTTTTATGAATGTTGATCAATCATCATATGAGTACCTATAATGTTACTTTAGTAAGTGTAATAGTGACCAATCCATCAACATTCGTGCCACATGTTTTTTTTTTATCGTCATGTATCTCGCCGCCTTCTTTCCTCCCTCTCCACTCATTTTTCTTGTCTACAAAACCTAAAATTCAACATAGTAAGATAGGTTATATATAATTAAAGATTGAGACTAAGCACACCTCCTACGCCATCTTACCTTAAAAAAATTGTCACAACCTCAAGCAATTCCATTCATAATAGGTTTAAAATTTTGAAATGATTTTCACCACTGCTACAAAGAAATAAACGATTTAATTTGATATTCGATTAAACTGACATTTGCTCATATGATATTCATACAATGATCGATTAACCTTCAGAGAATTTTATCTGAGAATATTTTTTATCCATATTAGTGAAAAAAGTCAAAGTGTTAGCTAAACAGTCAACATTTAAGAAATTTGATAGATTGGTCACTTTTGTACTAACTCTGAAAAATGTTATGGGTATTTTTGCTCATGGTTGATGATTTCATGGATATTTTTACTTTTGGTCGATGATTTCGTGAATAATTTTGCCCCTTTATTAGTCTATGTCAATAAAGACCGACATGTGGCATGCACGGTCAGCATTTAACAGTCAAAGTTAACGACGATATGTTAAAATTAACGGTTTGATCACTTTTGCACCCACCTATATAACATTATGGGTATTTTTACCTTTTTTCTCACTTTAAAATTTTGGGTGCCGTTGACTAACTACTATATGAATATTTTTACCCTTTTATCTTATAAAATATATAAAAATCATATCATTCATGTATTATTATAAGGATGGCATGAGTTTTAGATTTGAATAAAAAATAATTCACAGCTTAAAGATTTTCATTTTACATTGGTCTTCTTATTATATTCTCCATAGTTATTGTCTCCTATTTTCTTTTGTTGAAAATAACTATTGCAAAATTTAAAGTGAGACATATGGCAGCGTTTGGTTTTAAGTGTTTGGGAGTGTCGGTCATAATTACACAAGACACTCTCAAGTAACGTGGTGACAAAAATTGAATGAGAAGGCTTTTTTTTTTTTTTTTTGTGGGGGGGGGGGGGGACATTATTGTAGTGTGAATATTGAAGTGGCATCATGGGCCATGGAAAAATGGGAGAAAGCAGCTCCTTACCATATTTGTTCTTATTCCCTTCTCAAATCTCTCCTTTTAAAGCCGTGCCATTTAAGAACACCTTTCCTGTTTATATAATTCCTAAAACAATAAACAGGAAAAAAGGACTTCAATAATTTATGGAGTAATTTTCCTGTAGATTTTTTTCCTGCAAAACTAACCTGTGTAGAGTAGTACATACAATTTCAACCCCCGAGGTTCGGAAATTGCGTTTTTTTAACCATTTTCTGATAACAAAAACAAAATCACCACCACACTACCGCATAATCGCTAGTTTAGTTTTGTATTCAAGCTTTAAAAACAACCAACGTTGATAATAAAGCCTTTACTTAAAAAGGTTCCATCTCAACCCAATCTCAATTAATCTAGCCATAAGGTACTGCTCCTTGTACCTATTTCTACTGCTACATTTTTGTTACTCACAAGCATTGTCTTATTCAAATAATCATGTTTTGAGACATTGTTGGGTATCAAATGTGTGCACGCTTCTTCCAAGGACTAGCCAATTTCCCTTCCTCGTCCTTTTGCCAACTAGTACCCGCTTTTTTATCCACTACAAAACATGCCCAATTTCCGTTTCAAGCAAGAGGAAGACACATCAAGCTCAAATTCTCACACCTCCTGAAGATTTGTCCATTACTATATTTCAGTGGGGGAATTGCAAAACATCGTTACAAACACCATAACACAATTGTAACACAATCAATAAATAATTTTTGTGAAAATAATATAATTGAACAGAAAATTTATGTATATTTTTAACAACTTTTTTTTTTATTTGTATGAATCTCATTCAAATTATATACAAGGACAATTGTTTGCGACTGACATTGAAAGCTAAGGTTAGTGATAAAAATATATAAATTTATAAATATGTTTTGTACATTAGAATTTGCATGATTTTTAGTGAAAGGATCAGAGCGTCACAACTATTTGAATGTACCAAGAAAGCGTGCCATTAAAAGAGTAAATCATAATCAGACAATTAAAATGGGTTCCCAAAATCAATTTCTTAGAGAGTCAAGTGATTTGCAAGAACAATAACGAGTATGTCGTGAGAGGACATAAAAATCAATAGTATTACTTGAAAAAGAAAAAGTAAATAGAACGAAGGTTTCCTTAAATATAGAGAAATTGCTAAGTTTGAGAAACTAGCTTAAGAAATTAATTTTACATAGAAAAAAATAAGTTGCATAGGACAAGGTTGAAGAAGACACAAGGTCAAAAATAAAGTAATTGAATTGGGCAAGTGTAGTGTAAGTTTGACAGAATGTTGAGTAGAGGTGTTCATAGGTTCGGTTTTGGGCAAAAACCAAACCGAACCGAACCATTCGATTTACTGATAATTAAGACCTGATCGATTTTTATGAAGTTTGGTTTGGTTCGGTTTTATTTTCGGTTTGGTTCGGTTTGGTTAAGGTCTTGATCAAGTTTTAATGCACTTGTTTAATTTTTTTCCTTTTCTCCATCTTCATAATGGTGCTATGTACTAAAATTAAATTTAATTCTTTTTAACTCCTTTTTTTTTCATAAATAGAGGTATAAAAATATAATAAAATTTCAATGTGATAACAATAATTAATCATAAAAATTGATATAAGTTTTTAAGATTAAAATTATTTAATATTATATATTTTCATTAAAATCCTTTGAAAATGCTTATCTATGTATCTATATTTTTATAAATAATGAAAAACTTATTATACAAAATTTAAAACAAAATATTTCTTGTAGATAAATTGAATGCTGAGGCTTTTAGGTTGTAAATAATTAAATGATGATCATAGCATGATTATTATAATTACTTAATATTATGCATTTTCATTCAAGTATTTTAAAAATGTTTATTGATTACAATAAAAAATTCAAAACAAAATGCTTCTTGTAGATAAATGGTTATATATTTTACAAATAAATAAATAGAATTTTTTTAATCAAGTTTGGTTCAGTTTGGTTCGGTTCTTAGTACTCAAAACCGAACTTGAACCGAACCAATCGATTTTTATATCATAAAAATCGAAGCAGATCTGATTGTTGTTCGGTTTTGATCGGTTTTTGTCGATTTGGATTGGTTTGGATCAGTCCTTTCAGTTTGGATCGGTTTTAAACACCCTTAATGTTGAGTGTCCTTTCAATTATGTAATTGCTGTTTGTTTATAACAAAATGATAATGGTGTGCTCCTTTTAAATTTTGATTTTGATGCCATTAAAAGTAAATAACTATTTAGGCCTTCAGCTCCTTAAGGGAGCTCCATCATGCAAAGTAGTAAGCATGAACAAGTCGAGAATCTTGTAGAGTATGAGGAGTGAATAAGACTCTATCAGACATTCCTTTAAAACACATCGTCTAACTTATTTTCGTCAAGTTGAACTATAATTGGGCTGAGTTCTTTTTTCTTTAGTTTGGACTTCAAGAACCTTTGTAATTGAATCCAATGCTTCAATTTTGGCTTACACAATTAGTAAACATTGTTGACTATGTTAGCAATTGCCATGAGAATCTGTGAAGGTTTGAAACCCATTATTACCCGGGCTAAAATTAAAATCTTATTTAAAAACTATATAGATAAAAAAAAATATTACTTTCTGCTTATTTATAAGAAATACATTTTAATTATTTTTGTTATAAACTGTAATATAAAAGTAATTTTTAGATGCCAATGGTCACTATCAAGCATATTTTATTTTTGAAAAAATTACATTCAAGGATCTCTTAAGAAAATTATTCACAAACAATGACTAACAATAAGTTTCATTTGAGAAAAAAAAAAGTTATATTCTCATTTTAATAACAATCCGTTTCGTCTTAACTCTTGTCGATGAATAATTTTATTGAGGGGTCCTTAAATGTGATTCACCCTTTATTTTTAACTAAATAAAAAAAACAGAACATTGATAACAAAGATACTCTTCAAAATATTATAGTCATTGTGCTTTACTAAATTTAACAATTTTTATAAATAAAGTAAATTTTTGTTTTCAAACTAAATATTTTTCCACGTGCTAAATTAATCCTTTTTTTTCCGTTATTTATTTATTAATTCTTTTTCCTCATTTATCAAGATAAATAAAAGTTTTAAAAAATATAAATTATTTTTTAAAACAACCGGTTATCACGTTAGCTAAATGCTTCTGCCAACGATGATTGATTCGTGTTAAATCCCAAAGCGTGAATGCGAATTTTGTGGTTACTCGTTACATTACACACATTTGCTCTTTTTCTTCAATCATAACAATTTTTTTTTTTTTTATGATTCGTTTTATGAATTATGAATATAAGGGATTTTAATTTAACAGCATTTTTCTCTCCACTCCACTCGACGCAACAGAAGAGAATGGGGGAAATTACAACATGAATCTAGAAAAGATAATATTTATTAGAGAGTTTTAAAAATGTAATTATCTGGAAGGACCAAATAGTAAAATATAAATTTAAAAATATTAAATTAATCCTAATTAAATCTAATATATTTTTTTAACAAATATCTCATACATTGTATTTAACAGTTACAAGCAAAAACACATTATTTGAGAAAAAAAACTATTTCTTATATATATATATATATATATATAATAAGGAGATGATAAATAATAAATTAAAACAAAGCTAAACAAATGCCCAGAAACTTGTAGTATTTGAAAATTTATAAGAGTAGAGATTGAAACAAGATTTTCTTGGCACAATGTAATAATTTTTTAAAAGTAAAGATTTTAAAATTTTATTGATTCAATTATGTAAAAGTAAAGATTTTTTAAAATTACACTGATTTAATTAAATTTAATACTAATTTTTATTTTTGTGTGTGGAATTGAAAATTACACAACCTTATTTTTAAAAGAGTGTTTTTGTAACTCATACATCACTCCATATTAATTTTAAGGAATCATTGAAAAAATTTATATTAAGGTATAAGAATTAATTACAGTTACCTTGATAGTTGGCTAAAAAAAAATCACACTTACGTTAATCTTTCATTCTAATTTTTCTTTTTTTATAATTTTTAATAATAAATTCTAACAAAATTATGTCCCTCTGTTTTACTTTTGGAAAGAATAATTATTTGGTCCTGTAGTTTTGATCCAATTATAACTTAATTTTTAAACTTTGACTTATTATAACTCAGTTTTTAAATTTTATCTCTTACAATTCAGTTCTTATAATTTCAACCACTTAATTATTAGTTTTATATTTTAAAAAAATAAAATTATAGAGATTAAAAATAATTTCAACTTTTAATATTTATAATATTTAAATATTAAAGAATTAAAATTATAATATTTTAAAAATTTAATATTTATAACATTAATAATAAAATTATGAATGTTAAAATTATGCAAAAAATTATTACTAATATTTTAAATAATTAAATCCTTTTAATATTTATTATAAATATTAAAAGTTAAAAATATTTTCAATCTTTATAATTTTATTTTTTTAAATATAAGGGTCAATATTTAAGTGATTAAAATTATAAAAATTAAATTATAACTGAATTAAAATTAGAAAAATTAAATTATAATGAGTTGAAATTTAAAATTTAAATTATAATTGAGTTAAAATTATATGAGCTACTCCCTCTATTAAAAAATGTAAGGTATTTTTTGAGAAGTTGGATGTTAAAAAATATAAGGCATTTTTAATTTTTGAAGTGTAATTATTACTTTTTTTTAAAAAATATCTCTATTAATAATGACTTTATATTTATTATAGGGTGTTTAATGAAAGTAAATGTAAAAAAATAAATTTAATTAAAAAATAGATAATTATTTTATTTAAAAGAAAGATTTAATTAAAAATATTTTATATTTTTAAATAAATGGAGAAAGTGATTAATTTTTTCCCTTTTTTCAACTGAGTAGAGAAGAGTGAATCGGTTCGGCGAAAGAGCGCATTCTCAACGACTATCCCGAGTGGGACATCACATTTATGGAGAAGAAAAACACGTCGGTGTGTGCTTTGAACTCGTTTTGGTTTATCTCGCTTTCTCCCGTTCTCTAGCTCTCTTCTTCTCTCTTACTGAACAAAGCCGCCATTGTTTCTCCGCAAATTCTTCTCCTTCTTCTCCTTTTCTGCTAGATCTGCTCTCCGATCTTCATCGCATTCAATGCTCCTCCGTTTTCTGCGCCAATTACCGTGATTCCAGTGACCCGACTCTTCTTCCTCTTCACTCTTTTTCAATATGATTATCTCTAGTCCCGTGACCCCTGGTCAGGTACATCTTCCTGCTTCTGCTCTCAGATCTCGCACTATTTTATTTTATATTTTAATGTCGTATTCTGTAATGTAGCGCAGCTTTGAATTTCGATGTGTTTATGGTTAGGTTAGTGTAATGAACTAACTTGTTATCAGTTGCCTTTGTTTGTTTTCAACTTAGTTCTTTATTCATTGTTCTTGTTGCAGGTTTCCTGCCTGCTTGGAATTATTCCTGTCGTCGCCGCATGGATATATTCGGAGATATTGGAGTATAGGAAAAATTCATTCACTTCCAAAGTGTGAGTTTGATTGATTGTTCCATTCTAGTTGCACGTGCTGGTGCAATATTTATGTTTCGCAGGGGAATGTGTTGTATTATTATCTTGCATTTCTAAGCTGTCTGATGTATTAGGTAGGAAATTTAAGCTCTTGGCTTCAGTAGGATTGACAAGCGTGTGTTTTGAAGTATTTGATTCTCTAACAATGACTTATGTTATGGATTATTACTCCTGGTGTTTGTGCAAATGATTTCTTCTTTAGACAGAATTTCAGAATTTTATATTTTTAATTTATAGTTGTGTGCTTTGTTGTAGATTTTTTCCAAATTGTAGATTTTTAATCTGTTTTCATTTGCCTGATAAGTTTAGAGAGAGGGAAAAAAATTGTTAGATGGCCATCCCAGAAGTGTTATTTTATTTTGTTCGATTAAGCACTTATCAGTTATCATCATTTCATTATTACTGATACATTTTTTTTTATTGGATGCTACTAGTAGGACTTCGGATGTCAATTTAGTTGAAATGAGTAGTGGTGCTGTTAAAGAAGAGGATACGGTAGTTTTATTAGAAGGGGGAGCCTTGCAGACAGGCTCTCCAAAAGCTCGAAGTTCCACATCACCAATTTTTCGGTTTGTAAAAGAGGACCCTCTTCTCTTGCTTACTGTAGTTATGGCTGTATCTTTGCTTAATCTAAATTTGTATACTATGGCATTCTTATTTATTTCTTCAGATTCCTTTTGATGGATGAAAGTTTTCTGATTGAAAACCGTTTGACACTTCGAGCAATGTAAGTAGAATATGTGATTCAGAATATGCTTTGTTAATTGCATCAAAATACTGACCTTCGTTTCATTTGCTCTTCCCTGTTCCAGGTCTGAATTTGGTCTCCTTTTGGCTTACTTTTATTTCTGTGATCGTACAGATCTGTTTAACTCATCAAAAAAGGTTAGTAAATTTTGTTACTTCATCTTTATAGTTCCCTTGTTATTTCCGTCCATTTTTTATGGGATATGCTATTCAGCATGTGCAAGTTGCAGCAAGTTTCCCGTGGCTTTGTAGCCAATACCCATCAAGAGATTTTGCAATGTTTCTGTATGATTATGTTTTTATTTTGATTTTTATTTCTAGTTCTGTCATACATGTAGCTATTGCAGACACTCTTTTGTAGTTTTCTTTATTAGGTTGTCAAACGGTTATATGGGTGAAAGCTTGAAACCTTTATTTGGAGTTTGTTCGCAATTTAATATTGAAATAACTGTTGTGAGGGAAAACCATGGTTATTAGAGTTCTTTATGATTTGTTGCTTCAGTTTTGCAAGATGAAGACAAAACAAGTTTTGCTGAATGGTGGAAGTTAGTAAGGTGAAAAGAGATTTGCAGACACATGAGTGGAACTGAGCATAAAATAAAAGAAAATATTATTTATATATATATATATATAAGATTAGATATAGGATAACAACATTATTTGTTGCATCAATACATATTTATTCTGCCACTGTTGTAAGTGCCAGACATTAGTGGGCTTAGGCTAGCACAACTGAGCACTCCAGCTCAAGTATTATGTCCTGGTACTCTTTCTTTTTGGTTCTCTGTATTTACACATGGTACAGATAAAATGTTGTCTGGAATGATTTAACCTTCATGTACAAATTACTGATTGGTGTGTCTGTGACGTTTCATATCCAGGTGTATTTATTATCTTTTTCTCTGTTACATATTTAGTGTATTATTGATATGTTTTTTGGGGAAAACTGACAATTTTCTTTCTTCCAGAGTTACAACAGGGATCTCTTCTGGTTTCTCTATTCCCTCCTCATCATAGTTTCTGCAATGACTTCTTTTAAGATACATCATGACAAGTCTCCATTCTCTGGAAAATCCATACTTTATTTGAATAGGCACCAGACTGAAGAATGGAAAGGCTGGATGCAGGTTGAACACTACTTCATGATGCCATATCTAAGAATTCTCCTATCATTCTGCTTTCAGAAAACATTTGAGTTTGAAACTCCTAGATTAAGAAAATCCAAAAGCAGCACAAGTAGATTTAGTACGAGGGAATTGCAATTTAAATTTGGTTTGGACCTTCTGATCTTTTTATAATGCAGTTGTAAACATATTGATGTCTTGCTTTGATGCTTCTACCAGTTGACATATGGTGCCTTTCTTGTGGTCTCGCTCTTTCTTGCTCACAGGTTTTGTTCTTGATGTACCATTACTTTGCTGCATCTGAGATCTATAATGCAATTCGTATATTCATTGCTGCATACGTCTGGATGACTGGCTTTGGGAACTTCTCGTATTATTACATACGGAAAGATTTTAGTCTAGCGAGGTTTGCACAGGTATGCCAATATCTTGAACTATAAGCATGCTTTTGAATATTTGGTAACCAGTCTGCTATGACTGTGAAGTCTTCCTCACGTTGCTTTTCTGGTTGAGCAGATGATGTGGCGGCTTAATTTCTTGGTGTTGTTCTGCTGTGTTGTCCTTAACAACAGTTATATGTTATACTACATCTGTCCTATGCATACTCTTTTCACTCTCATGGTTTATGGGGCACTTGTTATTCTGAACAAGTACAACGAGATTGGATCAGTTATTGCAGCAAAAATCATTGGTTGCTTCTTGGTGGTCATACTAGTATGGGAGATACCTGGAGTGTTTGAATGGGTCTGGAGCCCATTTTCTTTCCTGCTTGGTTGGTAACTTTTGTGATGTTTACCTTACATCTAAAAGCACTATGGTCATGCTAACTGGGAGTCTGGGATTCCGTGCAGGTTATACTGATCCTAACCCTGCAAAATCTCACTTTCCTCGTCTGCATGAATGGCATTTCCGCTCAGGGCTTGATCGCTATATCTGGATAATTGGAATGATTTATGCTTATTATCATCCAACTGTAAGTTTCTGATTCATGTTCTAGAAATAATTTAAAAACTCTACAGATCTCCCTTTCTATGATTGATTGATGAATCTTAAGTAGGAACATCCCTATCTTCTTTTTTTTTCCTTTTAAGTTGAATTCCTTAATGAATGATACGAAATTTGATAGGTTGAAAGATGGATGGAGAAATTGGAGGAAATGGAAATCAAGCGTAGAATATCAATCAAAGCTGTTGTTGTGCTAATATCTTTACTGGTATCTTACTTCAATGGTTTTCTAATGTCATGTAAGCGATAAACCTTTGACTTTCTTTATTCATTTGTAGCGCTGACAAATTGGGTTAATTTCTAGGTCGGTTATTTATGGTTCGAGTATATATACAAGCTGGACAAGCTTGCTTACAACAAATATCATCCATATACCTCATGGATCCCTATAACGTATTTGTTTCTTTCCACAATGTTCTTTTGCTTTGCTGAGTTATTGAAGACATTAGATATTCATGTATGTATCATTTTTTTAACAGCGTATACATATGCCTGCGAAATGTTACACAGAGTTTCCGAGGCTACACTTTGACCCTTTTTGCGTAAGTGGTCTTTATGTTTGTTCAATTTTTATTCGACCCTCTCTTGTCTCCGGGGCACAACAATTTCTCTCATACATTTTGACGTACATACACTTGTAATGAGAATTTATCTGTCGATGCTGTCAAATAATAGTTGAACTAATTGATGTTCTTGAATTAGAATACTAATTTATGAATTACTTTGTTGGTTTCTTTTCTTCTGCTAGATGGCTTGGAAAGATCACATTGGAAACCTACATCTCCCAGATCCATATCTGGTTAAGGTATACATTTGTGCTCATGTATTGTGTCCCACATAGTGTTGTCCTTGATATTACAAAAGGTGACCCCAAATCTGTAAATGCCTCATGTAATTACCAGATGTTGCAATTTAGTTGAAGTTTGCTTAAAATAATTGGTTACAGTTACTAATTAATCATGATGCAAAGGGAGGAAACACCTTTCACATTCATTGCATGTATATAAGTGGGTGACGAGGTGTTGATGCTCAGATGCACAAGTGTTCATGTTTTATTTTATTTTATTTTTTTTGAGGAAATGTGCGCACGTTTTTTTATTTTATTTTACATTATTCAAATAAATTCTCCTATACCATGTCCGATTGATTTCAGGTCTGGCGTTCCAGATGGTCAACCCAAATTATTGCTTTCTTTAATCCCAGACTACCCAATGTTGAATTTTATGCTCGTTTCTTCTATATATATTGCAGTAAGTACATGATAATGAAATATTGGAATTTTATGAACAATGTTTCACTCTGATTTAACATTCTGTTTACCCGCAGATTTCTTACAGGCTCTTTGAACTGACAAATAAACTAAAAATAGCATTTGTGCCAAGCAAAGACGATAAACGTCTTGTATACAACATAGTTACAGCTACAACAATCTCAGTTGTTTTATATTCCTTGTCCTTTGTCTTCCTAAGATTACCTCAGATGTGGGTAAGTGTTAATGTGTAATTGCCCTGAACTTTTTTTGGTCTGTGCCGGCTTTTAATCTGTAAGCGTAACTCATTGCTATCCATTAGTCGATATTATGATCATGTATGCATCCACGCACAACTGAGTACATGCATGTATATCAATGCATATTAACACAACTGCATGCAGCATTCATTCATGTCAAAACATATTTTACCTGGCAAGGAGTGATGCTGATGCAAAGAAAGCTGGTTATCTTCATTTTTGGACGGGAACCTTGTTGCATTCATTGAGCGTAAATAATTTATGTAACGAGTTTGTTGTCTGGAAAATCTTTTGAGCGCCCGTTTATTATATTTTTTGTGTGAAAAGTCTTCTGAGGAATTTTGAGAAGGTACGTGTTTAGCATAGTTGGTACTCTAACAAGGACTTTGATGGATCAGCCGATCAAATACTTGTTAAAACTTGAACTTCATTTATTAATTGTTAATGTTTACTTAGAAGTTCTTGTTTCATATTAAATTCTTTTAATGGTCCTTTGATAATATTCGCCCATGAAAATTTGCGCGGGGTTAGTCTGAATGTTATCTTACTGCATATTTCTTATAATAAAAAATTCACAGGTTTGAGAGTGGAAGCATTTATGTCTTACTGCATATTACGGTTTGCTGCAAGCTTTTATGCTGCTTTCCTGTGGACCCAAGGAAGAATACTAAGCAACTTCTCAAATTGTCAAACCAAATTTTCAATGAAGGACGCCTCTGTGTTCATCCCGTTATTGAGACTTTACATACGCGTGAATCATTCTAGTAGGATTCTGAAAGTTGTATAGTTGGGGGCGGGTTGTGGATGGCGTATTGGCGCATTTTTTTTTTTTTTTTTTAATTCTTTTGGTTGTAAGTTAGATCGATTTATTTCAGACGAGTAAGCGACATGTAAATACCAATGTTTCATTTATAATAGATGTGATAAGATCATCTTTGATAATAGTTTAAGACAGCCCAGCACGACGAATCATGGTTCAAATTTCTTGATTGGCCGTAAAATTAGTTTATTCTTGGAGCACTCGAGTACTAAGCAAGCAGATTGGAGGAGATTATTTTGGTTGAATTCTAAAAGTTCGGAACCCAATCGAACAACGATAGTGAAGAAACACCCCCAATTTACCAAATTCGAACATGATCAAGTAAAGACAGCGAATAGACAGAAAAAAAAAAAATTTGTTAATAACTCGCTCCTATATCTTGATATTTGTGCCAATATAAGCTAAATACACTCCGTTAATCTGCAAAATGCTTAGACGGTGGATACGGGGTACCGCTTGGTGGATGACAACACCTTGTCCTAATACGCTAATGAAGCAGTCAACTTTCTCAAAGACGGAAAGTCGAGTGCTGGGCATGATTAAATCAAAAAAATTAAAAACAGTACTTATCCATCGGTTCATCCTTTGGCCAAAAAAAAAAAACACAAAAAACGGTCTAACATATATCACAGTCAACCTATCCTGACCAAGTTCATCTCTTTGCGCTTTTGCCTATAAGCTCGTTGAATATTTCACCTTCCATGTCAGCTAATTCATCCTCAAGTGGGTCTGCACCATCTTGACGAATCAGGTTTTGCAATAAGCAGCATGCAAATATCACCAGATTGTACGTACGAACTGCTTTGAAAAAAGGTGGGTTCCTAAGAATTGCCCACCTCAGCTTTAACAAACCAAAGCATCTCTTTATCACATTAAGTGCTAAAGAATGTCGCGTGTTGTAGCACTCATGTAATATTCCAGGGTAATGCTCTTCTCTCAATTGGTTTGAGCGGTATCTTTTACCTTTGTATGGTGCAAGGAAACCTTCACAACTGGTGAACCAACCATCAACCAAATAATATTGACCTGTTTTATGAAAGCAAGAACATGATCAGTACACTTAAGAACAAGATCACGAACAGATCAATACAAAACCATAAGTTGAAACACTCACCATGAGGAACTTTAAATCCATGCCTCCTGCTAACTGCGTCGCACAACACCCTCCTATTAGTCGCAGATCCTTCCCATCCAGGAAAGATAAAGGTAAATTGTCCATCTTGAGAGCAAGCCCCCAGTACATTAGTAGTGATTTCTCCTTTCCTGTTATGATACCTAACTTGATCAGCCAGAGGCACCTTCACCTTGATATGAGCACAATCCACAGCTCCAAGACAATGCTGGAAAAACTAAGAAAAGTTTTAGTATAATGTAGTAATCCATGAAAACATAACCATGTGTCAACGTTACCTTGAACCACTTCCACTTCTCGTCTGTTGAATCCTCCGGCACCGGCTCAGGTTTCTTCGATAACTCTTCATATAGTTCCATTATAGCATTAAGAACCAAAGAAAAATACCTACTTACAGTTTCTCCAGATCTCCCAATATTGAACCGTATGACCCTATCCTTCACAGGATGAGCCAGTATATGCACACAAATAGCCACTTGTTCATCGACAGCCACATTATTAATAGGCTTTAGTCCCCCTATACTATCAAGCATTTGACAGAGCTGGTCAAATGTTCTCCTATGCATTTTAAGTAGCTTATAGCAAGTGACATCACTACTACAAACCAATTTCTTCAGGTGAGCGCTCCTAGCATTGAAGTTCGTGGAAGTTGATGAGACATCACTTAAACGACAGCTCAGGGAAGATGAGACATTCCTTAAACGACAGTTCACGGAAGATGAGGCATCACTTAAACGACGTCTCCGCATCCACAGAGCAACAACACCACACATAGAGAAAAGCCATCCACGCTCCGCATGAACTTCACTCAACCAACAAATCAATAAACGAACAACCAATTCTCTCCTTGCGAGGTCCATCTCTGTGCAAAATTTAACATATAAAATTAAAATGTCGGCAAATCTTCGACAAAGATGAACAGAGTAAATACATGGAAAACTTTTGACCGCTTCAGTTCTTTCTACAAACAAATATTACACACAAACCTACTAACGGGTCATCTTCCTGCTCTGTTACTTAACTATTTACCAGGATTAGAGGGAAAAGTAAAAAGGGCTAGCATAAAGCATAAATTATAAGTCCTTCATCTTCCAATATGTTCCCCATATTCCTACTACCCATAGCAACTCAACCCAAAAAAGGAAGAATCAATGCAGACAGCAGAAAACCCAAAAATAAATAAAAGAACAAATCCTATTCGATACCAAGTCTATGGAACGAAAATCCATAACAAATCAAGGCGAGAAAGAAAAAATTCGAAGCAGGTTGCTCACCAGGTCGGCAATGGTCTGGAGAAGCAGAGCGGTTTGCATTGACTTGACGGGTCCAGGTCGTTTCGGATGGTGAAGGGAGGTGGGGGAGTACATATCCCATCGCCGTAGGGCAAGTCGAAAAGGGGCAAACTTGTCCACGAAAATAACATTCCCAGGGAAGCCTTCCTGCTTCGACCAAACATGCCTTTGGGGAAGTCGCAGAGACGGAGGTCCGGGTTTTGTGCGGAGTCCGGGGCAATTTGGCGGGAGAATGTCGTAAATGTTAATAACCACTCGCCGAGTATACTTTTTAAATATAATTTTTAGTTGAAAATATAAAATGTTTATAAATTATATTTATTTTATTTTATTTTTTATTAGTGTGAAAGTATTTAATATGATTATATTATTGTTTAAAATCAAATATAAATACATGTTATATTTTATGACATTAAGAAAAAATTAAATTTATATATAAAATAGTTAAAAGTGTCCTGCTATAAAAGGTGAAAGGAGTGTAAAAATGATCTTATCATTCACCAAGAAAAAAATAACATTATTATCATCTTTCCGTACTCATAATAATACAATACATTCGTATCAAAATTAAAAAATTACAGTAATTACAATGCTTTTTATAACAGCAAAGATTGCAATATTTGGTCTACAATTTTATACTCACATATCTAGTCTATAATTTGAAAATGGCCCACATATGAGAAAATTAATTTTTTTCTCTGAAGAGCTAGTTGGGATTGTTTCAAAGTCATGTACAATTTTTCTGATAGGAATAACCATAAGCAATACACCTGCCCATTCGGTTGTAACTCCTCTGATTCTTCCATTCATATTCTAAGGGATTGTAGGGTAGCTAAAGAGGTTTGGGAAAAATTGATAAGCCCTAATAAATTTAATACTTTCTTCTCTCTTTCCATACAGGACTAAATTCTTTGAAACGCAAAAAATGAAGTTGGAAGCACATCCACAAGGAGATGGCCCTGTAAAAAACTTTTTGTACAAACCTGTTGGAACATATGGAAAGCAAGATGCAAGAAGACCTACTCTGAGGAAAATAATTTGGATAGCGATATAGCTTTCACTAGTACGCAACAAATCATCCATGACATGAAGCTGCAATCCAAAGTTAATCTTCTGAGCAATCATGGCTCTCGTGATACAACTAAGTGGATCTCACCAAAGTTGGGATGGGTTAGACTAGATGTCGATGGCCCTGTCAACTTTAATGGAATTGCAGCTTGTGGTAGACTTATTATAGATGATGAAGGCAATTGGATTAAGGGTTTTTCTAAAAGCATTGGCTATCTACCTAGCACTATTGCTGAGCTACTAGGAATCTCGAAAGGTCTCAAACTTTGCTGGAACACCTAAATCTCTAAAGTCAATGTTTACTCTCATTCTATGAAGACCTTATCTCTCATTAACCAGAGCAATACTCATAATCACTCCTATTCAATCATCATCAGAAACATAAGAAATATTACCATGTGTAATTGGGAGATAACTTTTGAGCACGTCTTCAAAGAAGCTAATAGATGCGCTGACCTTATGGCACACAAGGCATCACCAAATAATTGTGATACTTGTCTTTTTGATATACCGCCAATTAATTGTATAAGCCTTATAACTTTTGACCTTGCCTAATTCCGGTCCTTGCATAGTTTTACTGTGGCCTTTTATTCAAAAAAAAAATTGCAATATTTTTAAAAATATGAATACTCCATTTATGTTGAGAATATTTGGCTGCGTGTGTGTTTTATGAATTTTTATAGGTAAAATGAGCAAATTATTTATTAAATTTTAAATTCAATAATATTATAAACTTTGAATTTGTTTATTGAGCACTTTAACACCTAAAACTGAGTAAAAATGCATTTGATTGTTACTTCTTAAGATAGAGAAGATGGTTTGATTGAACGCCACGTCGTCTAAAACAGTGGGCCCCACTACAAAAAAAATAACGACAATCATCATAATTCAAAAGTTGGAGGTGTAATTTGCATAATAAATAAGTCAAAAATTTATGATCTTAAAATTTAAAATAAGAAGATACTTGTTTATCTATTTTTATATATAAATATAATAAGTGTGAGTTAAAAAATTATATTTCCTTCACTAAAAAATATAAGGTATTTTTAATTGAATTTTACCCTCCAATAAAGTAATTATTTGCTTTCTAATTAACCTTATCTTTTCACTTTTATCTTTATTTAATAAGATATTTCACCCTAAAATAAATAAAAAATAATTTATTCAATAAGTTACTTTTGAAAAAAAAGATAATGATTATACTTTGAATAAGTAAAATTGCTTTATATTTTTTAATGAAGGAAATATAAATTTTTAGACTAAAGTTTTTTTTTTTTATTACTACATGGTTAAGTAGACAGCGAAATTCAACTCATGACCTTCCACGGGTATGAGGAAGCTAATTCATGTTATTAGATCAAAAATCTAATTGATAGCTTAATCCAGTATTAAAAAAAATTGCACGGGACTTGCTATATTAGTTATAATGCAAACAATATGAGAAATAAACACGGTGAATATAAGAGTGTGCCCTCCGATATTAGTGATACAAACAAGTATACTTGGATATGATATACCCTCTCAATCTCAAAAACTTTAGAGATGTTTTGTTATACCAAAATATATATAAGACAATTTGAGAGAAATAATATTTCATTAATGATATTTTTTTAATTATATTACCCTTTAACTGAAGAGAGAATTGAAATGACATTATAGTATAATGATTAAGTTTTTGGACATTTTTAAAATTTTATAATTTTATTTTGAAAAAATAAATCTATAAAATATTATTATTAACTTTTATTGATATGCATAATTTTATCTCAAATTATCTTTTAACTTAGGATGAAGGAAGTATAAGATAGTAATTTTCAATATTATAAAACATGATATGAAGAATGTCTATAATTAATTACAAATATAATCAATAAATCAACCCATTAAAAGTTTTCATAAATATTAAATATTATATATATATAAGTAGAATTGCAAGCAAATGTTTGACATGTGTGCAATTTCAAAAATGCTGCAATTTTAAGCTATCCATGTCATTATTTTTTAAAAATATTTAAAAAAACAACAATATGATTGTTTTAAAATTGTTAGAAACCACTTGCCATTATCCCTAAATATTCTCTCTCGTGATCTAATCTACTATTATGATTTCTCAAGTAATAATTGATAATTTTGAATTTTAAATTAAAAATGTTAAAAATTTTCCAGTACCATGACATCCCCTCCCCTAAACAATTTTTTTTTTTTTTTACTCCTTCACCTTGTATTGCTTTGAGTAGTTGTCATGGAGCACTTCTTTACACATTGAACCTTTCCTCAACATTTTATAGGACGTGGGTCAATTGTACTTTTTTAAATTCAAATACCTCTCTGTAGTTTCTTCCGCGTCCATATCAAACCAACCAGAGACCTATCACCTCATTGCTCTTATTTGCTAGAGATTAGTGTTTCAAATTTGAGTCTTCAATCATTTCTTCATTGAAGTTGGGCTACATTAGCACCAAAGCTCCATCAAATTGCATCCCGTTGCAGTCAAGCGGCTTCGTAGTCCAATAGCCACTAGCTAGAGAACTGGGCTTATCCCATTCCCCTTTCTAGCATTGTGCAAGTTTGTTCTTCTCATTGATCGACCATTCTATTCATTCCAATTTTTCACATCTTCATATATTGATTGATCTCGGTAACCGTTTGGCACAGATAAATGATTTCTTGGAAATTAAAAACCAGAGGGGTATATGGATGTCATATTTTGGCGTCTCTATTCCATTTCAGTTAATTATAATCATAATCACAATTTATTATATGATTCTATGTTTTCTCTTAAAGGTTTTTTTTTTTTAAAAAAAAAAAAGTGAGATGACATTATTCAGTCTTACCAATATCAAATCCCTTTTTAATTTTAAGGTTATAAATCTTGGTGATACAATTAACTTCTCTTTGTCACCATCAACAATAAAGGACCATTATGTCTTTTGGGTGCACATTGATGATAGTAATTTGCCATGACAAAAACTAATACTTTGATTTCAAAATTATTCCTCATTTATTGCTTTTTCTTAATTTTTAGAAGGCGAATGCTATCCTATTCTCTTATTTTCATTCTCTTATTTTCAGTACAAGCATGCATGTTTGTTTTTATTGACGTTGTGAATAGAAGAATATTTAATTTATCAAGCTGAAGGTAATCATCTTGATAAATGAGTGCCAGGATTAGATGATAAAATGCTGCAATTGCACTATGGACAACAAACCAATTCAAGGATTGTCTGGCTATGGTGAACAAACTTTTTAAAAATAATCAAGCGAGATTGACTCATTTATTTATGAAGTATTATTCTGATATAATATAGAGATTAGATTCTTTTAGTGATTTTTTCTGTTAGAATAATTTTTAGCATCATTTTCAAATTTATTTTAAAGATTGTTTTAAATTTAATTGATTTTAACTATATCATAAGTGTCATTATTTATTTAAACTATTATTTATATTGCCAACATCCCGTGCATTATATGGGCCACATACAGACATACTAGTTATATTATTATAGTATAAATACTAAAACAAATTATTATATGCATAAATAAAATGTCTTTTAACAATTCAATCATAAATCTTTTCATTATTAATTCTTTCTCAATTAACATCAAACACCTCATTAATTAATTAATATAGACCAACATGTAGTTATCGCGAACATTTCCTCTTGAAAACCCAAAATGCTCATATTTCTTTCACCAAAGCAATATGCAACGGAGGTGCAAATTAAAACAGTACGCATGAGTACTCATTTACAATTATAAAATGCATATACAATAAGTGTACTTTACTTAGTATCAGTGTATTTATGTACGTGTCTCTTTCGGATCTACGTAATCTCAATTGAAAAACAGTCCTATTCTTGGTGGTTATTAACCTAACATTTATACTAAAAAATAACAATGAAATTAACTTTCTCCAATTAGAAAAGGCAATAAAACGAAGCTAGTTCCTAATGGTTTAGAGGGTGATTGAATTTGAAACACAGGAATCCCTCCTGCACGTCAATAATTCATCATCATGAACATGGCTTTCCAATAGAAGCGATAAGGCTCTCTCCTGACAATGACCTTTCCATATTCCTTATGATGCCATGCATATATAAACACAACAAGGCACACTCTAACGTTACGTGACGGATTTGCTAAGAAAAAGAGAATAAAGCACTTGAACTCAAAAGCATATTCTGGATCATATCTCTAGAAAGCATATTCTTTTCTGGGTACCCCATCTTGTGTTATTCCAGGACTAAGAGGTTCACTCAAACAATAAAAATTATTAAAAACTATAGAATATTACGTCAGCACGGTCTCTACTGATGAATAATAATGTAGATTTCTCTTCTTCTTCTTCTTTTTTTTTTTTTTTTTAACCTAATCAATCACAGTTTGATCGTTTTCCACCATTTCTCCACCATTTTTGCTTCCCTCTGATGAGCCACTTCTTTGTGTTGTTCCTTGTCTGATTTGAAGAGAGACACAGGGAAAGACATGGACAAGCCAACCAGAGACTTGAAGGTGACAACGGAACCTTCTGGAGGAGGAGGGTCTCTCACATAAATCTCGATCAAGGTGAACCAGACCAGGAAGTCCCTAGCTTTGACGCCTCTGAGATTCTTGATCTTGTTTGGCTCCAAGAATGCGGTGACCTCGGTGTCGAAGCATACGAGGATGTTGTCGAACCTGTGCTCTTTCTTCTCACGAAGCTTGAGCCAGACAAACCCTATCTCCTTTACGAACCCACATTCCTGGATGATGTTGTCCTCCTTCTGCTTAAACGTCGTCGTCAAGAGGCCGCCTGGTAGCCCCATCTCTGCCAGCAATAATGAGAACTTGTCTCTACAAACTTGGCCTCCATAGTACACCTCAGCTCTGGTCTTCAGCTCCTCTGTGACCAAGGACATGGTTGATGGTTTTTTGGAGTCTTGAGAGCTTCCGGGAATAAAAAAGATTGAAACTTTGAACCAATCCGTGTGAGGGTAATGATACTTATATATGGTCGTTGTTTTATAGAAAGTTTTGGCATTGTCCAATGTATACAATGGTGGAATCTTGAGCATATTCATGGCTCATTGTTCATTTTGACATCAAAATTCTATATCGGTAATGATAAATATTTCTTTAAAATAAATACTGCCCAAGCATTCTCAAAAGTTTGTGATAATTTATTTATTTTCTGTTTCTGAACTCAATACAATTATTGTTTCTGAATTTTGATATAATTTTAGAGAACATTAATTACTTTTTTTATTTTTTTAAATAAAAAGATGTTGTGTCATTATAAAATATAAAAGAAAGGCGAAAAATTACATTGCTCCAACATCAATGAAGCTCATTGGGAGATCTATACAAATACTTTAGAACCATCATAATTATTAAGTACAAAAACATTTTAAGATTTGTTAAATTACATACTTTAATTTTATCTTTAAAATATACAAGGATGTTTTTTTTAATAAAATGATTCAGGATCTGCGTAATTTTAACAAAACGTCGAATAACATTCATGTAACTTATTTTTATATTTTTTAATAAATTTTGTAAAATGTTATAAATTTTATGTAATTTTAAAAGATTTAATCATATGATTAATATATTTTACTAATGCATATATATATATAATCAAAGACAATTTTTTAGCTATAATAAAAGATTAAAAATTTACTTAATTTTCTCTATCAAGCTGATCCGTTGGAGTCACATATTGTAATCTGAGATGATAATATGTTCTTTCTTTTGTTACAAGAGTTAATAATATTTTATTTAGGACAAATTAGCAAATTACCCTATTAATTTTAGGTTATAATAAGCTCTGGACTCAATTATTGTGTAAATTATTCTTTTAATTTTTGAATATATGCAATCTAGCCCCTACTTTAATAAAAGTTAATTTTGATTCTAAATATACAAATGTTAATTTTTTGGGTCCTTTTATGATTTTTTTTGGGTCTTTTATATAATTTTTTACATTCTTTTATATCATTAATTAATAGTTAAAATTAATTTTTATTAACCATAGAAATTAGATTATACTCTTTTTAAAAGTTTAGAAAATAATTTACACAATAAATAATTTGAGAATCTATGATTCTATTTAATCTAAAATTTATAAAATAGTTTACTCATTTACCCGTTTTGCCAAGCAATTTAATCAGAGCCTTGTGACGCGAGTTTGAACATTGACTTTATTTATTAAGAAATAATTTAAATATAAACGGCATTGTTTATTTGTTTTCCGAAAAGAATCATTTAGAGAATAATGTTATTTTTGGCCGAAAATAATAATACAAGGCGTGGTGATTGTTTGTTGCCTATTAAAATAAAATTAAACCATTTTCTAAAAATACATTTATATATATATATATATATATCTATATATATTGGTCAACGCATCCGGGAAGCATTGTCCCTTCGGGGAGGTTATTTCCCATTGTGGGGCTACCATGTTGTATATGAAAGAAACTCAGAAAAGCCACGTTTCAGCCCAATCCATTTCACCTTGATTGTGGCCTGTTTCAAAAGTTTTGTTCTTTCCACAAGCCCAAGAAACTACGGAATTGCGACGAGCTGGTCCAATGATCCCTCGGTAATCACATCGTCATCACCACCGTCAGCTGCTTATATTTCGTCCACTGTCTGCGTGTTCCAGTGGTCCTTCGATTCCCTCCTCTCTCACTTTTGTCGCCTTTTTATCTTCAGCAACACTGTCCACATTTCCGCTTGAATTTCCATCCTCTCCGAATTTTTCATTAGCTTGATCCACCCATTCACAATTCTTCCTTATTTTCTCGGATGTATTTTTGCTCCAAGTTGAATGCGTTTGTTTCGATATGTTGTGAAAAATGATGAATGAATTCGATTTTCTCCTTTTAAATTGCGATTCGCAAGCTAAAATCTGTCCGTCTCCATTTCTTCAGGTGGGATTTCATCGGATGCCTATCCCCGAATTTTGTCACGGTAAGAAGAGCCCGTAAAGTTACACGTTTTCGTTTCAAAATTCCAGGTTTGTTTGCGCATTAGGGGTTTCAATCATGAATATGCGAATGGACGGGGTTTTCCCAGAGGAAGTTGTTATTCAGATTCTTGCAAGGTTGCCCATCAAGTCCCTTTTTAGGAGCAAAACCGTGTGTAAACTCTGGAATAGATTGTCCTCGGACAAGTATTTCATTCAACTCTACAATGAAATATCTAGTAAGAACCCATGATCCTTGTGGACATTTCAGACGCATCAGAGTCAAAATCTAGCTTGATTTGTGTTGATAAATTAAGGGGTGTCTCTGAACTTTCTCTGGCATTTTTGAATGATAGAGTTAAGGTCAGAGCATCTTGTTGTGGCTTATTATGTTGCTCCAGCATTCCTGACAAAGGTGTTTACTACGTCTGTAATCCAATGACTCGTGAGTTTAAGTTGCTGCCCAAGAGTAGGGAAAGGCCTGTGACTCGGTTTTATCCGGATGGTGAAGCAACACTGGTTGGTTTGGCCTGTGATTTGACACATCAGATGTTTAAAGTTGTCCTAGCAGGCTACCATCGCACCTTTGGTCATCGTTCAGATGGAAGTTTCATATGTTTAGTGTTTGATTCAGAGCTGAACAAGTGGAGAAAGTTCATTTCATTCCAAGATGATCATTTCTCTCACATGAATAAAAACCAAGCTGTTCTTTTCAATAATTCCCTGCATTGGTTGACTGTTAATTCAGCTTACATACTTGTGCTTGATTTAAGTTGTGACCTTTGGAGAAAGATGCAATTGCCATATGATGTGATTTATGGAATGGGACACAGAATATATCTCCTAGAGCTTAATGGTTGCCTGTCCATTATTCAAATTTCAGAAGCTTGGATGAACATATGGGTCCTAAATGATTACTGGAAAGAAGAGTGGTCTATGGTGGATAAGGTGAGTCTGAGGTGTATCAGAGGGATGGTGCCTGGAATCTTTCCAATAAGTCAGACAAGTGAATATATTCTCCTGGCAACTCATAAGCAGGTTTTGGTTTATCATCACAAGACCCGAATTTGGAAAGAGATGTATTCTGTGAAATATAGCTCAACACTTCCATTATGGTTTTCTGCACATGCATACCGCAGTGCATTGTTCTCATGCAACTGAGCTGTGTTTGAATTTGGTAACTTTTGTACATATTTCTAGTTGTAGTATATTGTAATCAATCGATGATTGTTATTTGTTACATGTTAATGATCTTGTTTATTCCAGTACATTATATCAATTGTAGAGTTATTGCATCTGCTCTGCCTTGGATAGCTCATTCAATAGCAGCTAAATTAATATCAGCTTATTGGACTTCATTATTTTTTCTCACATGTAGTACAAGGAAAATGAGGCCAAAAATCTTCAATCATGAGTATTGCAAAGCTGGATAGTGTTATAATTTATTCCTGTTATTATATTGTAGACTTGCATTTTGTGCCATGCCCATGGTTAGTCGGTTAGTCGGTTAGTCAAATATTTTTCTTGACTTCTGCTTACTGGTGATCTTCCCAAGTTGACACTGGAGTCTAAAAAATCAAACTTTATTGGGATATATGTTAATTGAAGTGTTGGGTTTGATCTCAATCTGCCGTTTCCCTCCTTGACCTAGAATTTTCCACTCACCTATACTCAGTATGATTCAGCATTCGTGCTGTAGAATAGATTATATGTGTATTTTGATGGCAGACATGAATCGTAACTATGTCGTGATCATATTTGGATATTCAGATAGAACAGCTTGTTGCATGAAAAATCATCCCATTCATCTTATCAAACACCTTTAGAGGGCATCTTGTTTCAGAGTAGGCAGATCTAGAAATGATTATCTCACACGAATCCTTAGGAAGACATGACTCAACCCTGGACAGTAGTTCACCAGGACAGCAGGCGTGTTTGATAACATGTTGCAAACATTATAAGATCACGTCTTATCAAACACGCCTGTTGTCGTTCGGACTACATAGGTTCACAGAACTGATTATATCTCATTCTCAGAAGTTCTTGGGAGTGAAATGCTCTTAGGCACCGTTTGGTAGTGCAGAATCCTGAATATGGAAAAGGAATGGGTGGGAATCTGGATAGAGTAACATTTGGTACACATTAATCAGGATTATTGGGAATCCTGATTCAAGGGAAAAAGGCAAAATCAGATTCCATTATTCTATCTATGGAATCGGAGCAAACTCTTTGGAATTCAATCTTTTCTCCTACCCTTCAACTCTTTGATCCGCAGTCAAAATTTGCTTGATCCCCAGCTTCATCGCTTTGTTGTTGGCAATGGTAAAGGATGGAAGCACCATCATGATCCACCACTGTCGTGACCTGCAACCACTGCCTCCGCCTCTTCTGTGCCCACCGACTGGCCATTTCATGGGCGTGAGAGGTTTTGATTTCTTGATCAGTGGCTCCCTCTCCTTTGTCTTCTTCCCCTTCTATTTTATCTGTCGCTTGCCAGGCAATGAATCATTCACTACTGATGAACAAGAAGATGAGCTTCTCCGACCTCCACCTTCATTCTCCCCCAGCCACCACTTCTTTGGTATTAATTGTGCATAGCAAGCATCAATCTTCACTTAGATTTTTGTATATAATGATTGCTGCAAATTTTGTGCGATGGTGCAAAAAGGTTGGGGTGGGTTTAGTGGTGGCCATCACTAGTTTTGTGCACCAAATTAGGAGAGGGAAGATGAAAGGGACGGGGGATGTCTTTTTTATTTTGGGAAGAGGGCACTCTGGTCTTTTCCTATTTTAAATATATATATATTTATATTTATTAAAATTATATAAGATTTCATTTTCATACCAAGCACCTTTTTAAAATTCAATTTTATTCTAATTTTGGTTATGATTTCATTTTTAATTCTGATTTCAATTTCATCAAAAACTCTTTCAATATACCAAATAAAACGTCAGTAGTTTAGTTATCCAAAATGTTATTACTGTTTAGACTACTCAGATTCAAAATGAATTATCTCATTTTTAAAAATTTATCATTGTGATGAACACCAAATAAGGACCCTTGCTTATAGTCAAAGAGAAATGGATATCAACAGACACAGAAGTGTTTATGTATAATTTGGAGAATGGTCTTGCATGATATGATTGTCTGGCGCCGCTGTTTTGTTTTCTTGATAGGCTATGACACAAAGTACCTGCGTCAAGAATCCACCAATAACCACGTGATCTGTTAACTAAGTAATACTCTATCCAATCTTTGAGCTAATTATCTACACTTAGTTAATGGATCCTCACATAAAATATCATTTGGGATGTCTTTGCTTTATAATCTTCCCTTTCTTCTGTGTTTGTAGGTTCATCAAGAAGATTATAGGTGTGTATTTGAATGATGTTGTAATGTGAGGGTTTTGCTGATGAGTGCTAAAACTGAACTCACCAAGACTCGTGTACCGATGAAAAGTTCTAACGGGATTTGTGTGTTTTTTTTTTTTTTGGGGGGGGGGGGAACTGAATGGACCCGGTAGAGGAGCAACAGATTAGATCACATTTACATGCGAAGGATCTTTCTTAGCTTTTGTGCTTATTCTCTGCGCCTTATCTCAGATCATAGCCTTTCTGGGTGACTACAATGTTATTTTCAAAAGACTGGTGTTAGTCCCCTTCATTATCCTCTTTCAATATGCTGTTGCCTGGCAGCGAAAGCTGATGCATCATATATAACTTTATATTCTGAATACTGTTTGTTCTGTGATATCATTAACAAGGGATTTGGATCTTCCCAACTATTTTGGCCCCTCAATCACGGCACACTTGGTTAAACTTGTAAAGGAATTGTATCAGTTTGACCAAAGGTCTCAAATTTGAGTTTCATGAATGTGATAATGTTGGTAGTAAAGCTTTTGCTTGAAAGAGTTTTATTCCCACTGGATTTGGATTAGTTTGGATCCTTGTTAAGTTCCCTCAATTTGATATAGAACATACTCAGCACATTAGATGTTCCTTGCAAAATAATAATAATAATAACAATAATAATTTTTGCCCGTCAAAGCATGACGCTTCTTCTATTAAATGTTTTAGTATATTAAGGAAATATACATAATTTGAAATGCTTATGGGAGAATAGCACCTAAGGGTTTTTAGATTAAAGAATTAGCATGTCAGATCTAATATATTTTGAATTTATTTTACAGGCCTAAAAGTCTTATATGCAAGTATGTTTTTTTGGTGTGAAAAGACTCATTTGCCACTTGTTTAAAAAAATAACATCATGTGAAGGACATTGTATTACTAATATTTGGACTTTGTCATGTTATATAACATTTTGTTGTTTATGCACTCAAAAAATTTGTACATTATTGTTTAACAAAATCACATGAACTGTATATAATGAATAAACATTATGTTGTTAGTGTATAGATCATGTCCTATTATTTATGAAAATTGTGTTGTTTACGTACTCAGGAACTTATATATTATTGTTCAACTAAGCTATGCAGACTACATATAATTAAGGAATATCATATTAGCAATGTATAAACGTAGTTATGTTATATATGAAAATTCTATTGAGCCCACGGAATAAATTCTAAATGTATTAGGCTTAGGTACTAATTTCTTTGAGATGGAAAGTTCAAGTGCCGTTCTCCCATGCTTTGTCTGGGAAGAATGAAATGAAGAATATAATATTTGTAGAGATGCGAGAATCCTCTTGAAAGGTGGTAAGCTACCTAATCTTCCCATCATCTAAATTGCGACCTTGACGAGCTCGTGCGTCCTCATGTCATGAAATGATTTTTTTTTTTTTTAAATGTCTTCACCTACTTAGTGCGCACCTAATCCGTCAATCTTAACTCGAAGCAACCTACGCGTTTCATCTGCACGGAAGTATTTTACCGAAACAACAATCAAGTTCATTGTTTCCTAATTTTATAGTATTTTGTTATCGAATAAAATTTGTTTTCTGGTTTACTTTTTCAAAATTTAAATTTATTTTTATATATTTTTTTAAATTGAAGTGACCACCGGCTCTAGGCCATGAATAAAAATATATACAAAGCAAACAATGCATCTTAAGGCTTTTGTCTTAATTATATTTATAAGCATGAACCTCATTGTTTTTCTGTTCCCTTTATGATATTTTCAATTATGTTTAAAAATTAAAAGGAAAATATAATTATTAATTCTTATAATTTTATCAAGTTTCATTTTTAGTTCTTATAGTTTTTTTTTTAAGTGTTTTCAGTCCTTATAGAAATGAAAACACTAAAACTATAGAGACATGAATAATAAATGTCATTCAATCTTGCTAAAATTATAGAGACTGAAAATATTAAAAAAATTATAAGAATTAAAAGCAAAATCTAATGAAATTATAAGATTTGATAATTATGTTTTCCCAAGATTAAAAACTCAAACACATGAAAATATCCCAGTAAGTTTTGGGTTAAATGAGAAGTGTATTTCATGTAAAAGAGTATAAAATGAAAATATCATGAAATGAAAAATAATATTCCTATTTTGGGTTAATTTTCTACTCTTTTAGTTTTTATACAATGCATAAAAATATGTTCCATGTAACATCTTAATTTTTAGATAAAAAAATATGGAATTTAAGTTAATAATAGGAATTTATATTATTTGAGATTATTTAGAAATAATAATATAGTTAGAAATTTAATTGTGAATTTAAAACTTAGGTTTAAAATTATATAAGAAATATTTTGTTAAAATATAATTTTAAGATTTAAAAAAAATTTATGTGTGTGTATGAGTTTAAAAAAAACAGTAAAAAAAATGGTTGAAGTAAAAAAAAAAGAGAGAGAGGCACTGTAGAAGTTCCACATCGATTAGATGTGGGAAGGTGAGATGCCTACTCACATATAAAAAGAGGAGGCACCAGGAGGAGCAAAAGTAAGAAAAAGAAAAATTTATGCAATTTGTGAAAATTGCAACTAAGGGCCCAAGATGTAATTTGTGAAAATTGCAAGTCATGGCCTAAAGGTTTGAATAATTAAATCCAAACCTATAATTTTTTAATATAATTTTGGGACCCACAATCTCATTTTTATATTTTTTTTCTCTCTTCCTCTCACATTGCTCGGCGTTTTCTCGCAAGGGCGGATTATTTTCTTTTTCTTCAGGTATGTTCTAACTTTCCTGTTTAGATTAGCATTTAAAAAATTATTTTAAGTACAAAATTAATTTTATAGTTATTTTATAAATAATATTAGCTTTCTAGTGATATGATTATTTTGTAGAATAGAATAAATATTCTGATTAAGATTTTTCTATAGGATAGTTAATCTGATGATATGATACATTAAAAATATAAATTAAATCTCTTAAGGGTATAATAAATATTATAGAATATTTTCTTGAGGTTGAAACTCATGTTTAAGAATTTTTGAGTTAAACTCTAGATTTATATGGTTGAAGTTATGTTGAATCTGAGATGTAGGGATGAACCTCTGATTATTAAATATTTATTTAAGTATGAATAGGTATTTTTGAGGTTATAGAAAAGTGATTTGAGGCTTCAGGATAATTCTAAAATTTTTAATTTATTTTTGGACGAATTTTTAGAATATAGAAGGATGAAATTGTGATACTAGAAGTGATTTGAGGCTTAAAAATAGTTTATTAGGGTATGAGAATTTTAGAAAAGAATTTGGAAAGTTAAATGAGGTATAAATCTTAAATTAGTGTTAATATGGATTATAAATCTAAGACTTTCTAACTCTTTAAATTAGAGTTATTTATTTTAATGTAAAATTAATATATAGTATTATGAAATAACTATGTAGATTGTGTTGACAAAGATAGTGGTGAAAGAGGAGTTGTGAAGGGGAACTTGTTATTCAAGACACAAGGTAACCATTATTAATGTGTTGTGATGAGTGTGTTTGTGAATGGTTATGTGTTGTTTTGTTGTTTGGAAAAAATTATGAATTATTGAAAATAAATACTGTTATATACTTATTTGAAATTATTGCCAAGTGGGTCAAAAATTTATTTTCTATTTATCATGATGAGATATTATTGTTCGGATATATTCCTATTTGGATATTTGAATGATGCATGACTTGTCAGGGTATTTTAATATATGGTGTTAATGGAAATTTCTGTTCGGTTAATTATTACCACGTGGTAAGCCCTCATTGGACCCAATGAGTGGCGTGTCGCTTGGTCCAACTCACCTTTGGTCGAGTGATTTGGCGTCCGAGCATGGCAAAAGGAGGATATAAGGTGTAGTCATGCAAATTAAATATTTGTTCGGTTTGTTTGAAAATATTGTTCGGTTAAATGTTTTGTGTGCCCACTTAGCAATCGCATGATTAGTTACAACCGCATGCATCATTACATAATAATTTTTGATTACTGGGACTTTTAAGTCTCATTTCCCATGGTTAACATTTTTACAGGAGCGAGTCCGGCCGAGAAAGCCCCAGAGGTATAACTATGGTGTATGAGACACCATCTTTTACGTTGCTTCTTATTTTAGATTATACAATGTATCTTGTGCCAACTCAAGACATATCTTCTTTGTGAAGCATGTAAACTCTAATCCTTTTTATTAAAAGTATTTATATGACCAAGAGGATTATGTCTGTCCTTTTTGATTTATGATCTGATTTGAATATCATACCATGAGGATTATGTCTGTCCCTCATGGTTTTAATTGCTTTTTTGAGATATTTTAAGACCTGTGGTATATTGTCTTGGATGTATCATGGTAGAAATTTTTCTACCATGATAAGGGTATGATAAGGGTTCAATGAAAAAAATAATTTATTGAATTAATAATTTATGAAAAATCAGTTTGTATTTTTGAGGGTGTTACATTCCAAACTCTCATCACTTTGATGATAGAAAACACAGAACTTATTAATTTAAAAATGATAAGAATTTAAAAAAGATGAAGTTGGATGACATTTTCAAGCAATTTTTCAAAAAAACGCCTCAATTCTAAGCTAAATTTTTAAAGACTAAATAAGAGACTAATCTATTAAAAGGTGTGAAGTAAATATGATAGATTGATGACATGTCTTATAGCCTTCTCTAACAGAATAATTATCCAAATTTTTGTTAACCATTTAATACAATCAAGGTGATTATTAAAAGGAATTGGATTCTTTAAAATAAATGAAACAATGGCGGAAGAATATAATGAATTAAGTAAAGAAGTGTTCCAACAAAGAGAAGGATGCAATATAATGTTAGAAACATTTCAAGAAGTTTACAAATAAGTCTTGTAAAATATAGAAACAATGATCAAGTTTTTTGGGGCTTGAGTATTATTTGAAATTGGATCAAAAGATAACAATGCCTTTATTAAAATATGTTATATCAATCAAATAATTTAAAATTATTTTATTAATAATTTACACTAATATTTTAACTTTTTACAATAATAACTTTACATATCTAATAGTTAAATCGATTATGCATTATTAAAAAATTTAATGCTAATTATTTACAACTATTTTATTATTAATTTACAACCATTATTTTAAATTTTCAAAATTATAATTTTACATATCTAACAATTAAATTGATTGTGCATTACTAATAAAGTTTAACACTAATTGTTTACAACTACTTCATCACTAATTTACAAATTATCACTTTAATTCTTTGCAATTATAACTTCACATGTACAAAGTTAAAAAGATTTGAATATTTGATGTAAAAAGTTAAAGTTATAATTATGAATTATTAATAAAGTGATTGTAAATTATTTAATTGATGTAATATATTTTTAATAGGGTCATTATTGACTCTACACTCTAATTTCAAATTACAATCAAGTCTTAAAAGACTTGCTTGTGATTTCTAAATTTTACGAGACTTATTTATCAATAAGTCTACTCCATGGTATTTATATGTAATTATCTCAAAAAATAAATAATACATATAATATTGCTTGTCTTGATTTTTTACCATAAAAGCAAAATCTCCTTTTAAAAATCGTATTAAATGAGACCTGCCTAAAAGTGACGTGGATAATTGGATATATCTTTTATTATTTGTAAATAAGGTGTGACTGAATACAAAACAAATTATGCAACAATTAATCTAAAGATTGCCGAACATAAAATGTCTCATAACAATACTGCACATTTAATTAGGTTTAAAAAAAAAACCAATCCACATAAAATATTAATTAACTATTGCACATTTATTTTGTTTGGCCAGTATATTCATAAATATTTTGATAGAATAACAAATAAATCTCTTTAAAATAGAAACAAACAGCAATTTAGTCCTGCAAAATGTAATGGTGTCTTTTAAGTCCTAAACATCATAACTGCCATTAAAGTTTTTGATGGAATAATAAAAATATTTTTTAATTTTAAAAATTAAAAAAATTATGAGAAAAAATTGTGAATGCTTAAACTACTTTAATTATTAACTGAATGAGACTTGTAAATTTTAAAATTAAAGCTGTGAATGAAAAAAAAACTTTATTACACCTTATTGATTAAAGAAAAATGGTGAGAAAAAGCTTGAAATATTTAAATCACTTTAATAATTTGTTAAATTAGAATTGTGAATGAAAAAACTGTTGCACTTTTTAAAATTAAGGGATATTTTTATTATTTCAAAGATTTTTTTAATAATAATTAGGTCACTTAGAATTTAAAAAAATATTATCACATTTTATAAAATTAAATTATTATTTATCATATTTGATGAGATTAAATTATTATTATTTTTATTTTAAAGAGATTTATTTTTTATTTTTCAGCTATTTTTTCTAGAAATTTATAAACATGATAATAAATTAAGAAATTTTGCTGAGGTCAGCGCTGCACGAGAGCATCAGCAGCAAGGCTACTCTTCCGTGTTTGGAACACGAATAATGAGTTTTCCAAACAGTGCCTCATTGTCATTGAGCAGCATCTTTAGTCTCGTGGATGAGAGAGAAAGGTATAACAAGTCCTGTGTCAAAGAAACGAGCTTTACCATTCTACAGCTTCGTGAGTGGCTCCCTCTCTCTGCAGCTTATGCTCGCAGCTTTTGGCATTTTCCCCTGATATTCCTTCCCCATCCCATTCCTACAACATGAAAATACGCCAAACAGCAATGATGTGCTGGGGTTTTTGGTACCCAACAATCCTCTGCTTTTAGGGATTTACCTCTTTTTCTATCTTCCCTTTCTTCATTTTTCTCCATTGGGCGTCTTCTCTGTATCATCGGTAGTTTAAGGTATGTTCTAACGATGATCCCCAGCTTCACACTCTTGCTTGCATGTAATCTTTCATCACCTAGGTATTCTTCAACCTCTTTATCGCAGTCTTCGTTTACATTTTTTGTTGAGATATTCGTCGAATTTCATATGGTCTCTGTATGAACGATAATGGGTTTCGCAACATCTAGGACTTGGGGTTTTTCTTTTTAAATACTTAAATGGGTTCTCGAGTGTCAGTTTTCTTACCGATGAAACTGGAAACTTTGTGCGCAAGCTATGGGTATTACAAGTTAAATAAGAGAGTTAAAACGTGTTCGTAACTGGCCTTTAGCACAAGACGACTTGAGTTGCTGTCTGATAACGATATCTAAGCACAGCCTTTGCGTTCACCAGCCTAAGATGTAGTTAAAGTTGCAATTGACCTTATATTTGTCAGATTCTTCTCCTTGATTATTCTGCATCCGCACACAAGCATTCACACTGGGCACTACTAGCATGAAATAGTTTTCTTAGCCTATAGAAGCACTTCTTATGTTTTCTGTGGTGACTCACATGTATTTAACATCATATTACCCTCGTTACTATATCTTTCATATTAAGTAAAACTTATCCTACCTACCCACAACTCAAGTTGTTATCAGGAGTTTTCTGATACTCAAGTACCTTGTTATAGGGAAACTGCAATCAGCCCAGAGGCTTGGCGGCAAGGGGGTTGAAATTTTCCGTTAATGATATATTAATAGTTAACTGTGTATCTGTATAATCTGTTACAACTGGGTGGAAACTAGACTTATATAGAATTGTTATCATGTCCTTCATAGCTGCAATTCTTGATTTGAGATACCTGCAATTACATACTGAAACTTTCTATCCTATAGCTCCAGAAACCAGTGTTAATACAACTATTGTGGCATGCTGCTTCTTCTGATGGAGTAAAAAATGGCGTAATTTGATATCTCCTTTGTACTGTTCCTTAAGATATTGATGATTCATGGCTCGGAAGGGTAATCAACAGAAGAATGGAATGGACCCTCATGGTTTGAACCACAAAAAAGTGGTTTCTGGGCCTGTGCTTTCAGGTGTGAAAGGACATGCCAAAGGTGGCAAGGTGAAGGTCTTTCCTGGAGAAGAGTGCTCAAATGGAAACCATAGTAGTAGGCTTTCACAGAACGCCAAAGAAACTACTTCTGCCGGAGATGGTAATAACAATGTGCAAAACTCTGAGAAAATTTCAAGGAAAGAGAAACAAGGAATGGCTACTAAGCATGACCTGGATGAGCCATTGTCTTTCACGAGTGATCCAGGAGAGTGCAGTCAGAATGCGGAAGTTCCTATACAAGAAGAAAATGAGGCATTACCAAGAAGTAATCAAGGTCAACTAAATATAATAAGTAGATTGAGCTATTTCCTGAATGGGTTTCTCATAAAAAGTGTTGTGGAAAAAGGAGATCTTGCCAATAATTTGTATTTTCGGAGATTAAGGTTGTGGTTATCATCCATCTTCACAGCATTTACAGCATGGCTAACCAGACAGAGGCCATTGTTTGTATATCTTATGTCCAGCATTTTAAAGGCTTGTGAACATCTTAAAATGAAAATTCAGCAGGCATATCCCGTTGTTCTGAAATGGCTTTTACAATTTGGGAACATAATGCTTCTTTTATCAGTGTTTTGGTTGGACTGTGCGCTTAGGGGTGTTGATTCCTTTGTACGAATGGGGACTGTATCCTTCTTCTCTGTTATATGGTGCAGCATATTCTCAGTCATTGGTATGATAGGGATGCTCAAGTTTCTTGTTATCCTGGTAAGTTCTAGTTATAATTTTTGTTACCTTTAAGTTAGGTCTTGATTATTATTATTATGATTGAGAAGATATATTTTGTTGAATATTTTAACCCTCGTTTTATTTGTCACTTCTACATGTGACCTCTGTGTTTATAAATTTTATATATCTTTAGCTCATTAGGTGCCAACGGTGATTATTTTAGATTAATGGTCTCGCTATTTTGATTCTCCATTCTCTTGTCATGGTTGGAAGTTGTAGCATGTAAATGATGAATCATGAAACTTGATTTAGAAGATCCCAAAAGTATCATTATACATTTTGAGAATTCAATTTCACATATTTGAACGAGTTATTCATGATTTTGTTTGTAATTTAAATATTATTGTTCATGTTTGTACTCAATAGTGAGAACAATGGATCAAATAAATTTTCATGAGCTCCAACCTCTTCTATCTGAAAGTATCTATGGGTTGTTTTAAATGTTTAAGTGATTGGCGTGGGAAATTTTAACAGCCCTTCTGGCTTATTTTTTGGTGTTTGGTTTTGGTTATCAAGGAGCCAACTGTAGATTGAGTATGAATGTTGTTAACTCGAAAGAATTCCTTCTTTGGATGAGTATTTCACTGCCACCTGTCTCATTTGATGCCCAACTGGTATAGATTTTAGGTGGACACCACAGTGGACTCTTTGTTACTTCTTTATTACCATCATCATTTATCTGTAAAATAGCTATTTAATCTATTAATATTGATCCGTTCTTAATTACTCTATAGCTGTTTTTTTGGTCATAATTTCACTATCAGAAGCTGGAGGTATTGGAAGTGATTTGCAACTTCTAGATATATACTTGTTCTCATAATTGCCATTTTATATTGAGAACTGAAGACTTGCATGATAATCCAGCAATTGAGGACAAAGCAAATGATAAATTCTTAACTCCCATCCTCACACTCCCTCTGTATTGAGTTGATTTGTACATGATTTGAATCACCATGATTTGCTGTCCTGAAATTGGTTTTGAGTGCCTCATGTAGCAAGATATATGTTTTCCTGTATACTCTAACTGTTTCTTATAACGGGTCAGGGCCTGGCTGCCTTAATTGGATTCTTCGTTGGGCTTACCCTTGCAATTTTGGTAGTTGCAATCCTTGGAGTTGTTTTCTTGTGGATTTATGGCAGCTTTTGGACAACTGCAACTTTCATCTTCCTTGGAGGTGATTTGCTGGTCTATTATGTTGTTTGCATCATTTTCTCTGTATCTGAGCCTTTCTGAGTACATTTGCACCATCTCAACACGTTTATGTTTTGTACAGAACAATGAGACATGCTATTGTCATGCATTTTCCTGGAAAACTTGCTAATGTTTGGCAATATTTAAAATTCAGGACTGGCATATAAGTTGAGCCATGAACGTATTGCACTACTTATCACCACTGTCTATTCTGTCTATTGTGCTCGGTTGTACGCTGGGTGGCTTGGCTTGCTATTAGCTTTAAACCTGTCATTTATTTCAAGCGATGTGCTAATATACTTCCTCAAGAAAAGGATAAATCAGCAAAGTCAATCCAATGCCTCTCCTGAACATAGACCTGGAATGCAAGGTCAGCCAGATTTCTCTAGTGATGAGCCAATGCATACTTACTCTGAAAATGGGCCAGGACCATCTGTTGATCGAAGTGCGGGAGTACCTTCAACAAGTGGGGCTGACTTTGATTTACCTTCTGAAGAAGAAGTTGTCCGTTTGTTGAATTGCTCTGATCATTACTCAGTATTGGGCTTGACCCGCTATCAGAACATAGATGCTTCACTCGTGAAACGGGAATATAGGAAAAAGGTTATTGCTATTCGCTGATGCTATTTGCCTAATACTGGCTTAACCATGCCTTCTTTCTTAGTGAATCTTTCTAATATGTTTTACTCTTAGGTTTACATGATTGTTAGTGATCCTTTGATTGGTTATCTAATGCTTATTGTTTTTCTTGACAATTTCTTATCCTGAACTAGACGTCTGTATTGAATGTCAGGCAATGTTGGTGCATCCTGATAAAAATATGGGTGATGAAAAGGCGGCAGAAGCTTTTAAGAAGCTTCAAAATGCGTATGAGGTAAGTTTGATGTTTTTGCCCATTCAGAAAGTCAAAAGAGAAAATTCCACCTAAATCTTTTGTACAATCATAATCAATCCCCCAGGTTCTTATGGATTCGTTGAAACGAAAAGCATATGATGATGAATTGAGGAGGGAGGAACTTTTGAGCATATTTCGCAGGTTTCAGACTGCTTCTCAATCCCATAAGGTATGATTTTTACATTGAATATAGTGATCAGCATTCAAGTTTATCAATATGGCCAATGGAAATAGCTATGGATGTATAGAAGACTCTGGAGGGGAGGACTGGTAACCATTGTTTATAAATCATAATAGAAATGAAGCATTGCTCCTCTGATTTATTACACGTGCTATATTTGAATAGATGAAATGGGAAAAGTTGACACGATAAACAGCTGTTGTGTCTTAATGGCAATTTTGGTGCAAAGTTCACAAACCTACTATTGTAACTTGACTACATCAAACATATGGTGTGTTCTGACGCATTTGTTCCCCCCCTCCACAGGGAAGGTTCATCTGATTTTATGCTTTTTAATTATTTCCTTGCTCTCTGAACTTCATGGAAAAGCTAAAATGCTTAGTCATCTCTCTAGTTTTGGTGTTAATACCTGATCTAACTTTTGTTCTGGATGTTTTGGCTAGAATGGTAGGCAAGGATTCTTTCCTTCAGGATTTACACGATCAGATGCAGACAGTGATGACCTTTTTAGGGATTCAAGGCGAATATCATGCAAAAAGTGTGGCAGCTTTCATATATGGATACATACAAAAAAACAAAAGTCTCGAGCAAGATGGTGCCAGGTTTTCCTTCATTTCTTTTTCTCTTAATGGAGCCCGTGAAGCTTATGTAGATGACTGTTAGTTAGGCATATTGCATTTTCCTTTGTACTGTCAGCATGTCTTCCTTGATGAGAAAGCTTTTCTTCTTTCCCTGGCATGGCACTTATGTTTTCCATGGTGTTGTTTCATTTGAAGGATTGCCAAGATTTTCATCAAGCCAAAGATGGTGATGGATGGGTTGAACAATTGTCCCAGCCATTTCTCTTTGGATTGCTGCAGAAGGTGAGGATCAAAGTACCATGTATGTTGGATAGAAGGTGTTGTTATTGGGAAGCACTTTGGAACTGTAGTCTTGCCTTCAGTGTTTTTAAAAGCTAGTATTAAAATGGAATTTTTGGTTGCATATGTGCTATTAGTTGTGACATCAGAAAATGATATGCTTACTGTTTTTCCCAGGTGGATTTGCCTTCTGCCTATGTGTGTGCTGATAGCCAGATATACGATGCCACTGAATGGTATACCTGTCAGGTACTGCTGTTTGTTTGTTTTGTTTTGTTTTTTTAAATTTTAGTCCTCTTTATCTTATGTCATATCCTCAATTAGGAGGGCCTGTGAGAGAGTGAAAAAAATTGGCTGTTGAGAATTGCCAGCAGGGGCAACATGAATTGGTTCATAGGGGCTTAAAGAGGAATCCCAAACTGGTGTGGGACATGTGGAGGCTGTTAAGGGGTTATGTAGATGTTTAAGCTGAAGGTGACTAAGAGCACACTAAGGAAAAGTGGAGAGTAGGCCTAATTTGAGGGAAGCTTGTGAGAGGATAGCTTCATGAAGGCCTAAAATAATTTCTTTCTGTTGTGGCTGTTTCCTACTATAATTCTAAGATGAAATCTGTGTTTCCATCATATTATTTGACTTTTGAGAGACCAGGTGTTAATTAGAAATATTTCTGCAGTGAGGTTATCGTGTTGACATGCTTGTAAAAAGCTTAATTTGTTTCAGCTCAACGTTAAGCGTATGTGCTGCATGTCTTTGTTTAAGCATGTGAAACCTACCCTTAGAAACTGGCTTGTAAGGAAAAATAACTACTACGGCAAGAGTTACCTGTGGTTACCCAACATGGGACTTCATCATAGCATCCTTGATGATTGTGGTACAGGGTGCTCATTGCGGCCACTGGGTTGCATCCTCCACATAAATCTTTTCTGTGGAGGTTGGACTAGCTAATACCAATGGATGGAGACCTACGTAAGTATGGGAAACCAATCATAAGCACGGTTTATAAGTGGTGAAAAACATGCCGTTTAAGTACCACAAGTATTACTTGTAGTTACTTGACATGAGATTCCATTAGTGTCACTTTTACAGAGCTGACGTCTTTGCAAAATATTTGTTTGATGTATTCAGGCTTTCTGAGTAATTGACGAAGTTTTTCATAGATACTTGTAGTATCTATTTAAAGCTGACTGTTTTTCATTATGTGAATATTGCAGCTAAAGCTTATTATTTAGAAGTGCTAAGTGGATACTTGGGCTGCAGTTTGTCTTTTCCTGAAATGCTTGGTTTTTTTAGTTTACCTTGCTTCCAAGCTTGCGCCTTGAGGTTTTGTATGGAGATTAGAAGATTCACATGACACTAATACTGAACATATTTATTGCAGGGTATGAGATGTCCGGCAAATACTCATAAACCGAGTTTTCATGTGAACACTAGCTTAACATCAAAGCATGGTTCAAGTAAAGGATCACATTCTGGTCAAAGAGGTGGTCGGATGCCGACAATGAACGTGGAGGAAACCATGACAGAAGAGGAGTTCTTTGAGTGGTTACAGAATGCAGCACAGGCAGGCATGTTTGACAATTTTGGTGGCAGTGCTGCTGCTGAGAGTCCGTCTAAATCAGGCAGCGGTGGCGGCAGCGGTGGAAATGGAAGCAAGAGAAAGAAAAAGGGAAAGAAGCAACGATGAGAGCAAAGCCATCTTTGTTTCTATATTATCAAGGACAGGATTTGTGGGCCCTTGAAGCTTGAATGAAGGCTTGAGGAAGAAGTTTGAACCCCTTGTATAGTGTTAGTTTCCCCAATTGCCTCAGGTGTCCATTAATTTTCGGGTGCTCTGTACACTGCAACAATATAGCCGTAAGAATTGATGATGTGGCAATGATCCTGTTGCGCTTGATTTTCCCAGTCAAGTTGCCATATGCTTGCAAGCCACTGAAGAGAGGGATCTAACAAAGGGATGATATTAGTAAACCACAAACGTCATATTTAATCTCTTTCAGCTGATGTTCATACAAATGTTGGTGTTATCACCAATCGGTGCGTTTAGATTAGCAAAACAGCTTTATATTTTTGCTGGTACGAACGTTTGAAATAGAATAAGAGCAATGGCACATAAGATATTTACAGACTTTTGGAGCTTCTCTCAATTAAAATTGTGGTATTAATCATTTGTTGGTGCAAGGATAAGGAACACGATATTTACCGAAGGCCCAATTATGAGATTTTGCTTTGATTCTGTTCTCTGAAAGGAAAAATGAGGCTTAAATACAACGTGTTGTTGTTGTGTTTTTTTTTTTTTATATTCCTTATTTAATAATTTATATTTGATTATTGTCATCATAGCTTATACATCATATGAAAATATAACTATAGGGATAGTTTGGAATAAAATAAATATGAAAAGCATAGAGGATTACATTTAGAACCAAAACAATACTAGTTCATACATTCAGGATTGAAGGATTGCTTTCACAACTCTAACCGATTGGATTGAGATAAAATTATGTATTTTCTTTTTTTAAAGATATAATATAGGTTAGCTATGAAGGTTGTGAGAAGACTAAATTATGTAAGAAAAATTACCCATTAAAAAAATAAGAATATCAAATTACTCCAAAAAAAAAAAATCTTATAAAATGAGGTGGTAGAGTTCTATTTATATTACAACTACAAATTTTTGAAAAACTTTATTTTCCTAAAAAAGAAAACACAATCTTTGACCTTTATAGTTTTATTATGTTTTGTTTTTAGTCTTTATAGTTTTTTTTTTTAGTGTTAGTTCCTATAGTTTTAGGAAGATTATTTTTATTTTTCAGGTCTCTATAGTTTCCATACTATAGGAATTAAAGTGAAAACTTGATAAAATTATAGAAACTAAAATTATATTTTCCTTTTTCAAAAGAGGAAACCCTCAATGTGGATTTTACTACAATTTTGTTTTGTCAAATAAGCAGTTAAACATGAATACCACTTCTTGCTCAATTGCGAGAAAAATGAGTAAATGATTGCTCAGGCTTCAAGATAGAGTTGAGAATAAAAGGTAGGATTTGGAGGGCTGGGCTTGAAGGCTCTTTTTAAGTAAGGATTTGAATTTTAAAAATAATTTTTTTTAAAATAATCGAACTTGAGCGCTTGGTCTTGATAAGCTCTGTAAAAAAGGGTTTGAACTTGGGTGGCTTTTCAAGCATTGTTGTATTATTATTATTATTATTATTATTTTTTGGTTAAAACACGTGTTTGAAGCTAATTACCTGCTCACATGATCCTACACGCATTAAATTATTATTAATTTTAATTTATTTTAAAATTAATTTAATATAATTTAATTAATACTAATGTATAGTATAAATTTTTGATATTTTTTATTTTTTCTATAATTATTATGTTTGTATATTTATAAAAAATAAATTATTTTTTAATCAAGATTTAAATTTTATTACTAAACTTCAAAATGTGTGTTGTTTAATTTTTAAAAGATTATGAGAATTTATTTTTTTAATTTAAAATATTTTTTGCTCAAAAAAATTTTAAAATATTTTAATTAATTTATAATGTTTAATTTTATTTTAATTTTTTATTTTTTTTAAAAAATTTATGAGCCTGGCCTTGAGATCTTTACAAAAAAGTCGAGTTTAAAAAATAAAATTAAAAAAAAAAAATTAAATTTTAAAACTCAAACCCTTACAAATCAGGTCTGTCTATATTTTTAAAATATCAATTCATCTCTCAAAAGTCAAAATCAGTTTTCTTTTTTATTTTTATTTTTTTGGGCCAACCAAATGAATTGAAACTTCAGAAAAATAATGGAATACTAATGATAAAGCGACCTTGCCTTGCCGCTAGTCGCTACCACCTAGTGAGGCGTCGAGGATACATTATTGCCGCGACCTTTTCGGCTATTTCTCTCTTAAACGTTGTTCATGGAGGCACTCCTACCGACTTCATCCACAGCCTATCTTCTACTGAAGACTCCAAAGATGATGATAGGCAATGGAATTGGACTCAATTACAATCCTTGTTTTGATATCCGCAAATGGGAACCCTTCATATTCTTCGTCGTCTTCCCTGCCTTTTCTGGTACGAATATCTCCGTTGGGCGAAGAAAATCAGTTTCAGTGATTGTGGGGGCCAGTAAGAGAGACAAGAAAGAAGATAGCCACAGCTTTATACCAAAACCCGACGAGGCCACTGGGTTTTTCCCTGAAGCTGTTCTGCTTAAAGAGGTTAGTTTCGTACAATTACAAGCCTATGTTTTGCTCTTCTTGCATCCCAATTTTTAGTATACTTTCTGCTATTAGATGATGTTTTCTTAGGCTTAGTTGAGAGAACAACTGAACCCTTTGAAAGATTTTCATAGCTCAGAAAAGATCAGTAGAAATGACATGATTCAATTTCAAGCCATGTTCTCTCTTGCGAAATCTTATTTCCGCTCTATTAATTAGATGGAGAATCGCTCTCACTAACGAGTGAGGGTATTACATGACTCTAATACTTGACTGTTTGTCCGCTTGCACTAATGTGTAGCCGATTTTCATTATGAGTTGAATTTTTTGGATGACAATGAAGTGAGGTTTCTTTATTCCAACTTCAGAAGAAAGTTGAGGAAGATGGGAAGGTTCTCCCAGAGTTTGCAGATGCTGAAGAAAGTGAGTGGTCATAATTCTTTTATTCGGTCCCTCCTTGTTGCTTGCACCTATTCTTAAAAGATTTAATTGGTAAGAGAAACTGTACTGAGCCTTTTGTTATTTTATTATTATTATTTTTTAACAGGACAGCTCTACGAATCTCTGATGCTTGAGCTGGAAAGTGACCTGGATGTAGATCAAAGTAAGTAGGTTATTGACTTAATTATCCTTTCCTTTCAGACTGTAAAAAGGATTAGAAAAATAATGTTTTTATGTTGCTATTCCTTGTACTTGATCTTTGAAGTGATATATCTGAACATGTTAATTCTGAATATTGTAATGCTTGATTATCTGCCTGTCTTCTATGAAGGTGCAGACAACAAAAGGTTTGTTTACTGACTGACTTATAGATCTCATGAGCATTTGAAGTGATTTTTCTCACAATATTTTGATTCTTTAATCTTACAGTGCGCCACTATGAGATTGTTTATTTAATTCACGAGAAGCATGAAGAAGAGGTTGCTGCTGTCAATGAGAAAATTCAAGGTAATTTTTCTCTCAAAATCTTATTTTTCCTGTTGCCCGTATTCCCTGATGCTATGTAGAATTAGTTCCTTAGTTTCCCAATATATTTGAGTGATTCATTTTCTGGCCTGGGATTTAGCAAACCTCTCTTTCTGGCCCCAGAAGATTTATGAAATTGTTTCAGGGGACAAGTGAAACATGCTTCAATCATTCATTGTATTAGTATTTACACAACTACTCCCTCCAGTTCTATTTGTAGAACAGCTTCTAGAAATAATTTTGGGTTCAAAATGTGGGATACCTTGAAATAATTAGACTATTTTTTTCAGTTTTATCTTTTTTTATTATGTGAACGTATTTAATGTAGTTGTATCATTATATAAAGTAAAGGTAAAAATGAAAGTACATTTCATTTTTTTATAATATTAAAAAAAAAATTTTAAGATGCATAAAATGGTTGAAAATGTTGTATGATAAGGACCAGAGGTAGTATTTTTGTTGGAAACAGAAGCCAAAACTATTAAGTAACAACTAAACTAGATTGATTCCTGGCTTAACCTTAAAGGGGTAAACTGTACTAATATAATTTACTCAAGCAGAGAAAAAATTCCTGGATACATGATATTGTTGGATTGCCAATTTGATGTCTGCATGGCCGAGTAACAACATAAAACTGTTGCATCAATTCATTAGCATCAGCCTGGACACAATTGCTTTCTGTGTTAGTGATAAACATTGCCTTAATAGTGAAATTTAACTTGATCTGGTTATCCTCTTCACACTTGTGCAAACACAATTTGCAGACTTTCTAAGGGAGAAGAAAGGCCGAGTGTGGAGGTTCAGTGATTGGGGGATGAGACAACTAGCTTACAAGATAAAGAAAGCTGACAGAGCACATTACATTTTGATGAACTTTGAGGTTGATGCCAAATACATCAATGAGTTCAAGAGTCTATTGGACAAAGATGAACGAGTCATCCGGCATCTCGTAGTAAAGAGAGACGAGGCTATCACGGAAGATTGCCCTCCTCCTCCTGAATTTCACACTCTGCGTGCAAATATCGATGATGAGTACGACGATGAAGGAGAAATTGATGCAGAATATGATGGTGATTGGGATGAGGAAGAAGAGATGGATGGTAATGATGGAGACAATATTATCTACATAGACGGAGATGGAGACGGAGATAGAGATGGAGATGTTAGTGGTGGGAGTGGGGAATCTACAGATGATGCATTAACCTACATAAGACAGCCAGAAATAAGAAGATTGAGAGCTGAGAAAGCAAGGAGATAGGCAGTGGGTAAAATGTGATCTTGCTTTTAAATGAAATGCAGAGAGATGTTATGCATTGTGACTTTGGATGTAAAGACTGAAGTAATTAAGATGAGCTTTGTGCTGTTCAACCAAAGCTTACAAGCATGAGTTGCACGTATGAACGACACGAACGGGTAGTTGTGTTTTCGTCTATGAGCTCCATACTTGCTGATATAATGCCTCTTCACTTCAGTAATAAATGTTACATTACTTCTCTAACCAAAAAACCAAAACAAAAAACTGTTACATACCTTCCCCTTTTCCATCAAACAAAAATGTCACATGCTTGTATCGAAACCAAAAAAAAAACTAGGGAGAATTGTAACCAAGGATAAAGGATGTGATTTAATTATTAGTAAGTTTAAAAAAAAAGTGAAATTTCAGTTTAGTTTAGGAAGATTGAAGTGAAAATAATTTTAATTGTGAAAAGATCAAAGTACTTTTTAATTTATTAATTTTATCTACGATGTAAAATTATGAGTTGTTAATTCTCTTACGTCATTTGTTAATCTATCAATATGAATTGTAAATTATATCGTTTTGTCATATAAACTGTAATATCTATTATTAATTTATTAATTTTACTTATTATTTCACTAATATTAATTGTAAATTATATAATATTCAAAAGCTGAATACAAATGAGAAATTTTAAGGTTATTATAGAGCCCTAAAATTAATAAATAATAATAACTTAATTTCAAACTTTCAAAGTCTAAATCTAAATATAATATTAAAATACTATATTATTTAAGATAACAATAAAATAAATAATAACTTCTGATTTTAATGAATAAAATCCTTATTTAAATATCTCTAATGGATAATCTCCTATATTTTAAATAAATTTTAATTATATTAATTAATCATTATCTCATATTCTATCATTTCTCCCCTCCTTGAAGAACTCGTCTCCCGACGAGTTAAAATTGATGTACAAATTAGTCGAGGAAGGATGGGTGGGATAAAATTTCATCCATGTGCACAGATCTGAAAATCCTTTCCAACAAATGAGGTAGTGAAAGAACAAATGCTGGCAAGAGTGAGTAGTTTAAACATGTGATGTGAAATCTCTGAAAAAACCTTTCCAATAGATAGAGTTTTGTTGAATTTGAGCATTAAGCAATGGAGTGACCTTAGGAGATGCAACTTGTAGACAAGGATAGTTATAGTATGATGAGATTGACCCTTGATAGAAACACTTTGAGATGGAGCCACTTGTACTAGTATATAGTGGGTAACTTGATTATTATCTAGAGAATCTTATATTGGCAAGGAAGGAACTTTTGCCATTGTTGGCTTCCTTATGCTTGTTCTTTCATTTGTTTCTCAATTGATTGATCATTCTCTTAATCTCATATGTTGCCTCCTTAACTTCGCCACAATCCCTCCTAAGCTAGTCAAATATCAAAATGATAGAATATAAGATAATGATTAATTAATAAAATTAGGATTTATTTAAGATATTAAGATTATCCATTGGGGATATTTAAATAATGATTTTATTTATTAGAATCAGGAGTTATTATTTATTTTATTATTATCTTAGATATTAGTATTTTTTAATATATATTTTGATTTAGAATTTAAAATTTGAATTTAAGTTATTATTAGTTTATTAGTTTTAAGGCTTTATAAATAGCTTTAGAGTTTTTCATTTTATTCAACTTTTGAATATTATTGAACAAGAATTTTCGAGAGTTTCGACCTTTTCTCTCATTCTTTCTCTTCCTTCTCCTTTCTCTTTATCTCTTCTCTCTCCTCCCTTTCCTCTTTTCTGTTTCACATCAATTGGTACCAGAGCTAGGTTCTTATCACACTTTTGTTGCCAATCTCACTTGAAAAGTACAACTTTTCCATTAAAATTTGAAGATCTAAATAAGGTATAACGAACTTACTATTTAACACTGCTAACTGAAGTGCCTCCTTAACTTCGCCACAATCCCCTTAAGCTTGTCAAAATAACAATTTTGTTGTTGCTGAAAGCGATCCAATTTAGCTAAAATTTGGTCTATGTTCTCCTGAAAGTTAGCATATTCATATGGCAACAGGTACCATCTTCATATTGATAAATATAATCATGTTGGTGGCTATTAAGATGCTTATATTGTTATTGCTTAATGTACTCATGTTGGTAATGATCTTTGTATTCATATCGCTTATGATTAGCATACTTCAATTAGAGAGAGCGACGGTTATAATTGTCACAATAAATATGCCTGTACTGTTGATGGCTTGTGTACTTATATTGTTGCTTTCATAACCATACCAATGGCTCTCTTGCCAATAAGTTTTTTGCGATGGATAGGCATGCTATTGTTGATATTCATTATATGTATACTGTTGAGCATAATCCTTTTGCCATTGAGCATTTTGTGGTAGATCAGCATAGTCATATTGTATATGTTGTAGCTCCTATTGCCAACTAAGCTTAAATAAAGTTGAGACCCAATGGCTTGGCCTCGTGAGATGATTTGTAGCTTTGGAAAGATTTGAAAGAATGGATTTCATGTGTAGGAAGGCAAGTAAAACCAGGCTCTAGTATCAAATTGATGTGAAATAGGAAAGAGAAAAAGGGAGGAGAGAGAAGGGATAAGAGAAAGGAGGAGGAAGAGAAAGAATGAGGGAGGAGGTCAAAACTGTCAAAAACTCGTTTCAATAATATTCAAAAGCGGATACAAATGAAAAACTCTAAGGCTATTTATAGAGCCTTAAAACTAATAAAATAATAATAACTTAATTTTAATTCCAAATTCTAATCTAAATTACATTAAAACTACTAATATAAGATAATATTAAAATAAATAATAACTTTGATTCTAATGAATAAAATTTTATTTAAATATTCCTAA